>NC_063332.1:157894198-157904645 GCF_021869965.1 Rhincodon typus | reverse complement strand
CTGCTCCTATGATGCTGCTTGGCCTGCTGTGTTCATCCAGCTCTGCACCTTGTTGTCTTGTATAAATTCACAGTTGACTGGTGGTAGTTGCTAACATGCCCAGTGGTTGTGAAAGAGGCCAGAAGCTAAATATGAATCTGCAAAACCCAAAAATTTTGAGGAGACAATGAAAGACAATATTCATTTAAAAGGCTGTATTTGATGAATGCCTAACTTTCATCCTGCATAGTCACCAAGATTTCCCATTCCAAAAGTTCATTGGCTTGCTCCTCTAACTTCTTCATTCAAGAGATTTCTGTGGTCAATAATATGATGGATGCCCTTATTTGATTGAATGTTCTTTGCAAGCCCTGGAAAAGCCAATTCTTCTGTAAAATTGTGTTGCCTTCACTTATTATGATCTGTAAGTACAGCAATGACATTCATTCGCTCTAATAAACAGCACCTTAAATTTATATTTTATTCGCATTGTATGCCAAATTATATTTGAGCTATTTCCCAGGACCAGTAATTGAGAACTGTTTGCATGTTAAGCTGCACTTTGATTATGCTGCTCCTTTCTCACTGTCACTGCCATTGTAATCCTTTCTCTGAGTACCTTGAAGGTCAGATTCACTGTGCCGGAATTGTCTGTGGAAACTCCACGTCTCTAAATACTCAAGGCCTGAGTTGGATTCTGATTCTATTTGGCATAGATATTTTTCCTCAACCTGTTCAGACGTATTATGTCACACATTGACTGCAGCAGTTCAAGAAAGCTGATCACCACTACCTTCACCAGGGCAACTGGAGGCAGGTCATAAATGCCAACCCAGCAGGTGATGTCCACATCCCAAGTGAGAATAAAAAAACTTCTGGAGCTAGTAGGGCTTGAACTCAGGCCTTCTGGTCTAGAGTTAGAGACACTACCACTGAATCATAAGAGCCTTTTGCGAATTTAAAGTACTCAAAATTTCATAATTAAGGAAGAATATGCTTGTATCAGCGGTCACACATGCAAGGTTCTGGAGATTGGTTCCTGGATGAGTGAGACGTCCAAAGATGAGAGACTAAGCAAATTGAGCCTAAGTTCACTGGAGTTATAAGAACATGAGGAATTCTCATTGAATTAGACAAGACTCTGAAGGACTTAACAAGGTTATGTCTGAATGGCTGTTGTTCCCGACTGGAGAAGCTGGTACACCAGAGAACAGTCTGAGGACAAGGAATCAATTTCGGATTGAGAAAATGGCAACTTATTCAGTCAAATAATGTGAATATTTGGAATTCTCTACACCAAAAGGTTGTCTGTCCTCCTATGTTGCATATCTTTAAGGTTGTGGTCGACCAATATTTGATCTCTCAGGGAATTAAGTAACATTGGAAGTGGTCAGGAATGTCAAGTGGGGGCAGAAGAACAGTAATCATTTCATTGACTGTTGGAACAGACTCAAGGGGCTGAATGATTTCCTCCTGGTCTTATTTGGTATGTTCTTATATAACTTCAATTATGAACAAATGATGATGTAAGAATTTATTCTCAAAATGCGCCTGCACAGTCCCTATTTTTCAGATGTTAATCAGCCTGAGCTTCCAAAATATTGGGCAGTAATTTTGTGTTTCTTTCTGTCCAGAAACATTGCTTGCCATGTTGGTGATTGTTGGTGCGCTGGCAGCAGGGCAGCAGGGCCACGTGTCAACATTTAAACAGGAGAATAGTTTTAATTTTATTTTGAGTCCTGTACTTCTTTCATGATCCTACCCCAATTTGCAAGGTGCTGAACCTGCACAGGGAAACAAGGCATTTACTAACATTATATCATTGTTTTTATTTGTATTTTAACACTCTGAAGTATTTACATTGTTTGGATACTGCAACATTTTGCTAATAATGCATGTTTTTGGCTATCTCTCAGCTAGGTTCACTGCTGGGTGGTCTACTAAGTCTGTTGACAAGGCTGGATAATGGGCACAGCATGGAAGAAACTATAGGGCTGGAAGGCAGCCACAAGAGGGAAGAGGAGTCTGCTAATGTTCAGGAAACTAACACAAGTGGATATTTGGGAAGTTGTTTTATACCATCGATTAATCACGTCAATTCATCAAGGAGGCAGTCACTGGGATATGCACACTGTATGGTGACACCTCAAGCCTTGTGCCAGCACAGACAGCTCTGCCTGTGAGTGTCAATGTTGTTGTGATCTATAACATGATTGTATGTTCTTTTCAAATTACAACTGATAACGGTGACATCCCACAGTTTGCAGTATTTGAGAGACGCCCCTGCAAATTCCTGCATTGAGAGGAACACACACATCTTATCACAAAATCATCAGGAAAAATAGCAGGTGTAGGCCATTCAGCCCACTGAGACTGTTCCCTCAATTGATGACATCATCGCCAATCTGACTGTGGTCTTAACTCCAGTTTCCTGCCTGCCCCACCCATAACACTCAATTCCCGTTAGATCAAAAATATAATTCAGCTTTGAAAATATCAAATGAACCTTCTGTCACTGCTCTGTATGGAAGAAAATTCCAGGAACTAATGACCCTCTGAGAGAAGAAATTCCTCCTTGTCTCTATTTAAAATATGAGACCTTTTAGTTTTACACTCTGACCCCCAGTTCTAGGCTCCCCCTTACGGGGAGAACTTAGCCAGAACTTAGGCCCAACCTCATAAGACAAGTCTTTCAAACCTGCAATCAGCTCAGTGAACCTTCTCTGAATTGCTTGCAATGAAAATATGTTCCTTCCTAAGCAAGGAAATCAAATTATACTCCATTCTTCTCCATGGATAGAGAGAAGATTATCAGCCAGTTTACCATAGACTGCACACACATTGCCTTGCATACTGCCTATTATCAACCTGCTAACATTATCAGTTGGGCCTTCATTCTCTCAATGTGTTTTGTGACCAGGGCACAGCATCTGGCAGGTACATGTCCAATACCCTGGTGGCAGACATAAGTCCTTCATTCTTTATATGATCTTTGTGCAAGCTTAATTCTAACCAGACTGTATTATTCCAAGTTGGCTGATGAACACCATGGTTAACATCTCTGAGGATGGCTCATAATACCTGTCAGAAGCCCATGCGTGGTTACAGAGCAGTCCGATACAACAAAAGCTGTACTGCCACAGAATGACATTGACCAAACAAGGCTGATAACCTTTCATCAAACACTCTCCACTGAGTTGTCAAGTGCAGTCGACTTTATGCTGCTGATACTGTACGTAGGTTCAGAATTGGTGCTTTCTGGGAACTCAGCAGTGTGCAGAAGCAACATGAATGGCATTTACATTGGAACCTCTAAAGAATTTGCCATGATGTGGAGGTGCCAGTGTTAGACTGGGGTAGACAAAGTCAGGAGTCACAGGACACTAGTTTATAGTCCAACAGGTTTATTTGAAATCACAAGCTTTCAAAGCACTGCTCCTTCATCAGGTGAAGTCTGAAGAATATCACATCATTTCCATGAAGCTCAATAGTTGAGATAGAATTCTCTACCCATCTCTCAAATCTGGAACATTATTATTCTGATGTTTATCACAATATTTGAAAACAAAATTGAACCTTCTTCAAACTTTGGGTTTACAAAGAGATCACAGTTCCTGAATTCAGAAGTACCAATGTAATCATTTTTAATGTTCATACATTCCTTTTGAGGAACTCTGTAAAGTGTTTTGCAGAATGTACCACTTGCTGGATGAGCTGTTGATCTGTACAAAATGTGAACTAAGTCTAAGTGAGGATTGTGGGTATGAGGAGAAGGGAATGTAGTGCAGCGTCTAGAGGACAATGAAAAGTAGCAATCAGGGAAGTCAGGAGTGCCATGAGTCTCATACTTAGTAAGATTTTAAATTACCAGCTAGGTGTAGAGAAGTGAATAATGTTCAACCTCTAGATTATTATTAAATTTCTTCTGACAATGAAGCTATGTCCTTGTAGCTAACCTCCTGACATTCAGAGATTTTAGAATCTCTTTTCATTGATTGTACGAATGATCCTCAACATCTTTCTCTCCAGGTGGGACATGAGGCAAGGGAAGAAAATTCCCCTCCTCCTATTCCCTGGCTGCATGATGGCCTTCAATGCCCTGAACTTCATAGTGTCCATTCAATACTTGCTTCAGCCACTTCGCTGTCCAGAAATGTTTGCAGCCAGAACTCTTCTTTGTGAGGTGCTAGTTGCCTTTAAGTAGTTTCATATCTGACCAAAAACTGTCCCTTCCCCTTACAGCATTCTGTGAAAGAAAACTCAGGTAGGACTAAACTGATGATAATTGGACAACATATGCATTTCATGGCGTCTGAATCACTCGCAATAAGTTAATTCTGAGTGCACCTCAAACTCCCGCACTGACTGAATTTGGGCCGGTTTGGATTTCCAGACTTTTTGAGTTTTTTTCTTCAATTACAAATGTAATTGATTTCAATGGATCAATGCTTAAAGGTATACCTTTTGCAGTTGTGTTCTTCAAACATGGAGCTTTAGTTGCCAGAACGGCAAATGATGAAGTTGCAAATATGTGGTCACCTTTTTATTAGTGTTAATGGGCAGCAAACCATAGACTGCATTCACAAGGTTTGATAGTACATATTCCTGGTTTCAGAGAATTCATGTCAGACGTGCACAAGCAGAAATATTTCCCCATAAGTCCAAATCCAGTTGGTTTTATTCATAATTGCTTCCAATGATCCTATGCCCTGAAACCCAGTACAGCAATTGAAGACAAAGTTGCCAATTGATGCATGTTAAGTATTGTAAATGATGTGACACCTTTTCAATATTTGTAGCTGTTGCAGGCACCATAAGCTTAAATAATTCTACAGTGGCAATTTTGTTTGTAATTCAGGTGCCAGATTGTAAGATGTCATGGATAATTTAGGGTATTCAATATCTCTATGTATTCAAAAAAATTCTGTTAATATTTTGCTACAGAATTATCATTGTCAAAAGGAGCCCTAATTGGTTCTCATCCAGCTCCATTTCTGATATATGAGTTCTAATGTTGTTGGATGCACAGTAAATATTGTTTTCTCTGGACCAGTTGAATTCCAAAGATATAAAAAGTGAATTGTAACTTTATTGAATTTTTGTCCATTCTTCTATATTCAATGTAAATTTTATATGCCTATGTTGAATTTTGTTAAAAAACCAGAACCCTGGTTATGCCTTGTATTCTTGCATTGTTTACAGAAGATGAACACTTGGCTTTCTCTGTCGAAGTGGATTGCATTATGAATAAACTAGGCCATACAGAGTAGAGATTTTCTCTTTCAATTTAAGCTTATGAGATAACACAGTAACTCCATTTTTTTTGCTGTTAGCATACATGAAATTGAGTAATGCATTCCATGGTTAGTAGACAGTTGGGAGTTAGGAGGCAAAAAGCAAGAATAAGTTAAATGTTTTCCTATCAGGAGATGTGGCAAGCCATGTTCCTAAGGTATCTCTAATTGCTATATATAAATGACTTGGATGAAGGAATGGAAAGTTATGCATCCACACTTACAAGTAGCAACAATATTATCTAGATGGCAGCTGGAATTTATAAAGAGACATAGACAAACTACTTGAGTGCTCAAAACTATAGCAGGAAACTGCAACAGAGGAGTGTAAGGCCAATCCAAGAAAGACAAATTAGATTTTTAGTACATATATATGATAGGTGAGGTGTTGTGGATGAGCAAATGGATTTGTTCATCATTATTCACAAATAACAAAAAGCAGATGAATTGGTAGAAAAAGGTAAATGGACTGTTTGTTTGCATCTCAAAGGGGTTGGAATATAAAAGAAAGGACATTAACAGTGCAAAACTTTAGTTTGGTCCTATCTGAAATACTGCACTTATTGTCTTATTATGGGCAGAGCACAGATTTAAAGGGCTGAAAGGTTGTTACGAAAACAATCTGTTTAGTATTTCTTCAAGTTTAGAAGCATACATTGTAATCTAATCAATATGTTTAAAGTAAAGTGATTCAGTTTAGTTAATAAATAAAATTCTTCTTTCTATGAAGGAGTTTAGAACAAAAGAAAGTAATCTTAAAACTGAAACAAAGCCATTTAGGTGTGAAGTCAAGATCATTTATTGATACAAACCTGACATCTCTCCACCCAAATAAAGCTGTTGATGCCAGAACAATTCAAATGTTCATGATTGAGATTAATACATTTTTTTAAGCTAAGGATATTTTGGCATGTGTGACAAAAATGGCTAAAAGAAGTTGAGGTACATATCTAACTGAATGGCAGAAAAGTCTTTAAGGAACTGAATGATTTATGTTTAATCCTGCCTGCTTGTGATTAGAAAATGAAATTGCAAACATGAAACAATGTTACTTTTCCCATGCTAATGCCTTGACCGGTCAGAGTCAAGTAGGCAACTAATCATCACCCTTTTCTCCTGTAATATAAATTTTTATGATTATCAGAAATTTGGCATTTTTGCATTTGTCCTGATGAGGATAAGTTGGAAAGATTCTGTAATATGTCTCTTTTCAACAATATCCCTTTTCTTGTTTAGAATTGCACTTATTTTTAAAAGCTATTCTGTAATATTCAGAAGTCTGAACTGCTGTGGATGTGTAGTTTGGAATTGATCCACGGAACACACAATGAGGAAAAATCTACAAACGCTTAAAGGTCGCAATTATAACCTCCATTTGTTGATTAAAGACTTTCCTCCAATATAAGGAAATGGTCTTCAGGACCAGTGACACATAGGCTGATAAATCTTAAGGATATCCTCATGTAGAAAATTATGGTCAGAAATATAAGCAAGTTGCAGATTTACTTCTGAAGGAAATAAAATGTTTTCCTTTTCCTCTTCAGTGGAGAGACAGCCTTGTTCAGTTATTGAGTTGTCACTGACAGCAAACCTGCTATTGGCACTGACATAGAAACAAAGTGATCATCTCTGTGTATTTGGGACAAGTAGTAGTAATTAGGGCTAGGAATTACACCAGGGGCCTTCTTCAGATTCCTGCGTTTAAAGCTGCTACAAATGCAGATAAATGCAGACTACAGTAAACTGTGAAAGGTATGTCAGATATAACTTTGTTTATGCATTCCAGGGAGGAACACTGCTTGGTTAAGCAAATGATATTTTGTGTTATGACAATCAATCATCCATCCATGAAGCACAGAAGACATTTTACAGGAGTACTCTGTTCTACGGTGTAGAAAATTAACTCGTTCTATGTACTGAGTTTAATCTGAAACTTTAATTTGAAATGCTGTGAATATGTTACTAAGCAGAGGTCTTTTGTCTTGTCTTAGAAAATGTAAGTTAACTACTTGGAGGTGCATAAATATTGTCTTTTTCCCTTTCTGCCTGTGACTTGCTATTTTCTCAAATGAAAGAAAACTGCAACAAATCATAACACAAAATATTGTGGTAGATATTCAATTCAGAATGTTGGCACTGATGTCGCTGAAGAGGCCTTTTAATAGTTAATCAAAGAACAAAATGTTTCCTCTTCCTTGAACATGTACTCATTTGCAGGGCAGTTGAAATGTTGCTCAAACTTCTGATGTGAAAATATATGCTGGACTGAATTATATTTCTTTTTGGCTATGTCTGAGTTGCATCAAAATGTTTGGAGAATCTCTCGCTGCGAGGCAGAGTGGATTCTTTCTCTGTATCTACCAAACGCACCTCACTAATTACCTACCATATCTTATTGGTGACTCATGAATCTGATTTTGACCTATCATATTCTCACCTTTCTCCTATCACCATTCTCAAATCAACTCATCACTCACCAACTTTGACCAAGACAGTGGCATCCCTTGTGCTGGCGCCATCTTTAAAAGGCCATTGTGCACTGAGGGAAGCACTGTCTGTCTGCACCTGACCTGACATTTGCTTTGGATATTGCAGAGAGGGGGGCATCAGCTTCAAAGGCTGGCACCTCAAGATCCTTCTGGACTGGATGGTACTAGCATGGGTATTCCTCCTCCCACAGGACCAGAAGTGGAGGTCACGACACAAGACCATGCCAGCTTAGCCTGGGTTAAAGCAGTCTCAGCTATCTGGAGGAATACCCAGCACAGCAGGAAGAAGCTCAATGTCCTCCTTTACTTCACTAGCGAAAGTGCGACCGTCTTCCCTTTGACGTCTCACTCTGTCTCTGCTACTTTACCCACCTCCAAATGAGGGTAATACCGACCAGGTTTGTTACTGCCTGCGACACCTCCCTCACTTGTTCTTACCCGCCCAAAGCCCTAACACCACCAATCCTGTATGCCCTTTGCGCTGCCTACTCACTCACTCACCCTGGACACCTTGATTCCAGTTTCAATATGCTGAAATGTATTCCTTAGTACTGGATCTATGAAGCCTCTCCGTTGAGAAACAACATCTACATCATCATTCAGACGTTCTTCTTCAAAAGTTTGCTTACCTAATTCCACAAGATCTTCATTGCTTAAAGGCATACCATGCAACTCCAACCACACATCAATACCATTTTCTCCTATTTCTTCATAGCCCACTTTCTTTGCTGAATGTATTATTTCACTACATATGTATGACATGTCATCAAACCTCTCAAAATAGTGCACTGCATTAGGATATGCTTTCTTTCATGACACATTCATTCGGTGGTTTGAGACTTCATCCCAGGAAGAAGGAACCAATTAAATTTTTTCCCATAATACCCGGACTGTAGGTTTGCTATTGCCATTCATGTCTCTTGTATATCCTTTAAACCCTGGTGCCCCTGCCTCTATCTCAATTGCATTTGCCTTCTTAGCTCTCTGAGGCAATGCTGCCTCCAGTTTACCAGCCAATTAAATCAGGAGGCAGTCACACCTCTGAAACCAACTTCCTTGAATTCAGTCAGGGACAAGACGGTACAGAACAGGTAGTAGGATCCAGGAAATGTGCTGAAGGAGCTCAGCCCTTGAGCTTGTCTAAGAGGTTTGAGATTCTTGCTCCTTGTGTGGACAAGATGGGCAGTGGGGAGGATGTGCAAACTGATCACAGCACCATGGTATAGGGAGCCGTTTAAGAGGGGGAGAAAGAGAGATGTAGCTGCAATCGGGGATAATATAGTCAGGGAATAGACACTGTTCTCCGAGGCCAGGATTGAGAGCCCTGAAGGCTGTATTGCCTGCCTGATGCCTGCGTCCAGGATATCTGTCTGGCATGCAGAGCAACTTGGAGTGGAAGGGGTAAGATTCCATTAATTTGGTCCACCAAGTTATCAACAATATGGGTAGAAAGAGGAAAGAAGTTTGAATGAGGGAATATGAGCATAGGGTCAACAAGATTATTGAGGGAAATGTGTGGCTCAAGGATTGGTGTGGGAAAAACAGGTTTGAATTCAGGGGACAATTGGCACCAGTATGGGAAAGGAGAGATATATTCTGATTGGATGGGCTCTACCAAATCATGCTGGGACTAGAGGCCTGGTGAATTGCACCATTAGGGCTGTATACATAGCTTTAAATTAAATAGATGGTGGTGAGGGGAGAGTGTTCAGTTGCATCCAAAATTTTAAAAAATCAAAGTTAAATAAGAAGGCAGGATTGCTGGTTAGTGATGGGGTTGATTGTTACGAGAAAATGAAAGGAAGGGACAGAATGTGTGTATGTTATATTGAACCGAGAGACTATAAAAGTGCAGAGAAACTCAATAATAGAACAAGCTTAATGCACAAAACATTTGGAATAAGGTAGATAAACTGATGGCGCAAATCGAGGTCACAAGGACTTTAAACTAGTTAAAGATGGGGACGGTTCAATAGAAATTATTAAGGTTTCCAGAATAACTAATAGGGCAGATAATAGTGAAAGGGTCAGGAATCTAATTTCAGGCACAGCAGATAAAAGGATAAATATGAGAAGAGAGGGACAGTCAACATAGGACTGAGGGTGTTGCACTAAAATGCACGCAGTATGCAAAGTAAGGTAAATGAACTTGTAATGCGGATTGAAATTGGCAGGTATAATGTTGTGGATATCATAGAGGCATGCTTGTAAGGGGATCAGGGCTGGAAAATAAATATCCAAGGATATGCATCCTATTGAAAGGACAGGCAGATGGGCACAGAGGGTAGTGCTGTCTTGCAAGATGGCGGTGGTGGAGTAGACAGTGTATGGGCTCCTGTACTTGTCCTTTTTGCCTGCAATTTTTTTCTTTTGTTCTTTTTCCTTCTTCCGCTTCTTTTTTCTCAAACCTACCTGATAAAGAGAGCTCTTCGGCAGGAGGCGGCTTCAATGGGGTCCGGAGCGGTGTGGCTGCAGATTCGGCTGGTCGGCCTGTTAAGCCTAGAGCTTCTGTGTGAAGTGGGCCACTGGCAGCAGCATGGCACGGACTGGGAAGCCAGGAGAGGGACACCCTCGGCAGCATGGCATGGACTGGGAAGCCAGGAGAGGGACACCCTCGGCAGCATGGCATGGACTGGGGAGCCAGGAGAGGGACACCCACGGCAGCATGGCATGGACTGGGAAGCC
>NC_063332.1:157887440-157894188 GCF_021869965.1 Rhincodon typus | reverse complement strand
AGCCAGGAGAGGGACACCCACGGCAGCATGGCATGGACTGGGAAGCCAGGAGAGGGACACCCTCGGCAGCAGGGCGTGGGCTGAGAAGCTGTAGCAGCGGAGAAGGAAAAGTTGAGCTCTCTTTAAGCTTATTTTTAATTTGATTCTAAGTTAACATGAATGGTGCCTACGTACAACAACGATACACACTTTTCACTGTATTTTATACATGTGACAGTAGAGGATATTCTATTCCAGTAAAAAATAAAATTAAATCGACAGCAAGAAGCAATATTGGGTCAGAAGGTATAGAATCTGTGTGGGTAAAGTTGAGGAACTGCAAAGGAAAGACCCTGATAGGAGTTGTGTACAGGCCTCCTGGCAGTAGTCAGGATGTGGGACAGAAAATAATTCAAGAGATAGAAAAAACATGTTGGAAAGACACAATTACGATAATCGTGGTGGACCTCAATATGCAGGTGGGCTGGAAAATCAGGTTGATAGTGGATTCCAAGGAAAGGAATTCTTGGAATGCCCTGTGCAATGTCTCAGAGTGAAGATATGACCCTTTAGAACTGAGATGAAGAGGAATTTCTTCAGCTAGAGGGTGGTGAAGCTGTAGAACTTATTGCCACAGAAGGCTATGCAGGCCAAGTCATTGAGTTCATTTAAGACTGAGGGCTAAGTTTCGAATCCTGTTTGTGTCTTACCAGTGAGCAGGCACTGTAGCGCATGGATTGGATACGAATTCCCCCACTTTTAATTGCACTTAGGTTTGTTCAGATATTGGACACCACCAGTGTATTATTATGGCATAAATGTTGTTGTTGTCCACTACGCCCATCTGATAATAGCCTGTTGATACTGGAAAGAATTTAGAATTAGAATCCCTACAGTGTGGAAACAGGCCCTTCAGCCCAACAAGTCCACACCCAACCTCAGAGCATCCCACCCAGATCCATCCCCCTATGACCCACCTAACATACACCCTCTACCTCCCTGAACACTACGGGCAATTTAGCATGGCCAATCCGCCTAACCGACACATCTTTGGACTGTGGGAGGAAACCAGAGCACCCGGAGAAAACCCATGCAGACACGGGGAGAATGTGCAAACTCCACACAGACAGTTGCCCGAGGCTGGAATCAAACCCAGGTCCCTGGTGCTGTGAGGCAGCAGTGCTAACCACTGTGCCACCGTGTCGCAAGACTCACAACATTTGGAAGAACTCCATATTGCTGGTAGAACAACAATAAATATTTGGAGGAAATTTCAACATTTCCTTTGAGATTGCCAGGTCACATGGAAATGGTGAGAGACCAAAACAAAATAAATTTCTATTTCAAAGATATGCTTTGAGAAGATAATTCTGCCTTATATAACACAGTGTGGAGCTGGAGGAACACATCAGGCCAGGCAGCATCAGAGGAGCAGGAAAGCTGATGTTTCGGTTCAGGACCCTTCTTCAGAAATGGGGGAGGGGAAGGGAGCTCTGAAATAAATAGAGAGGGGGAGAGTTGGGCTGGGGAAGGTAGGTGGGATGGTGATAGCAGATAGGTAGTGATGGGGATTGGTCAGTGAGATGGGAGCAGTGGATAGGTGGGAGAGAAGACGGACAGGTGAAGGAGGTGGGGATGAGAGGGAGGCTTGGTCTTGGGTTAAGGTCGGGGGGTGGGGAGATTTTGAAGCTAGTAAAGTCCACATTGAGACCATTGGGTTGTAGGCTTCCAAGGCAGAATATGAGGTGCTGTTCCTTCAGTTTCCGGGTGGCGCCATTGTGACACTGGAGGAGGCCCACGATGGACATGTCGTCCAGGGAGTGGGAGGGGGAGTTGAAGTGGTTCGAGACTGGGAGGTGTTGTTGTTTGTCACGAACCGAGCGTAGGTGCTTCACAAAGCGGTCTCCGAACCTTCGCTTGGTCTGACTGATGTAGAGGAGGCTACATCGGGAACAGCGGATACAATGGACCACATTAGCGGATGTGCAGGTGAACATCTGTCTGATGTGGAAGGTTTTTTTGGGGTCTGGGATGGAGGTGAGGGGGGAGGTGTAGGGGCAGGTGTAGCACCCCCTGCGGTTGCAGGGAGAGGTGCCGGGGGTGGTGGGGTTAGTGGGGAGTGTGGAGCGGACGAGGGAGTCACAGAGAGAGCGGTCCCTCCGGAAGGCAGATAAGGGTGGGGAGGGAAATATATCCTTGGTAGTGGGGTCAGATTGCAGGTGGCGGAAGTGGCGGAAAATGATGCATTGAATCCGAAGGTTAATGGGGTGATACGTGAGGACAAGGGGAATTCTGTCTTTGTTTTTGTTGCGGGGAGGGGGTGTGAGGGATGAGTTGTGGGAAACGCAACAGATGCGGTCGAGGGCGTTTTCGACCACTGAAGGGGGGATGTTGCGGTCCTTGAAGTACGAGGACATCTGGGATGTTCGGGAGTGGAACACCTCATCTTAGGAGCAGATGCGGTGGAGGCGGAGGAATTGGGACTAGGAGATCGCATTCTTGCAGGAAGGTGGGTGAGAGCAGGTGTAGGCACCTACACTTGGTTCGCAACAAACGACGACACCTCCCAGTCGCAAACCATTTCACCTCCCCCTCCCACTCCCTGGATGACGTGTCCATCCTGGGCCTCCTCCAGTGTCACAATGACGCCACCCAGAAAATGGAGGAGCAGCACCTCATTTTCCACCTTGGAAGCCTATAACCCAATGGCCTCAATGTGGGCTTTACTAGCTTCAAAATCTCCCCTTTCCCCAGCCTCATCCCAAGACAAACCCTCCCTCTCATCCCTGTCTCCTCAACCTGTCCGTCTTCTCTCCCACTTATCCACTCCTCCCACCTCACTGACCAACCCCACCACTACCTACCTGCTATCACCATCCCACCAACCTTCCCCAGCCTAACCCCCACCTCTCTATTTATTTCAGAGCCCCCTTCCCCTCCCCCATTTTTGAAGAAGGGTCCCAAACCGAAACATCAGCTTTCCTGCTCCTCTGATGCTGCCTGGCCTGCAGTGTTCCTCCAGATCCACACTGTGTTATCTCAGACTCCAGCATCGGCAGTTCTTACTATCTCTAATTCTGCCTTATGTTAGGCTGAATGGTCTCTTTCTATGTTGTTTGATTCTGTCTTTATTCTTGTGTATATTCTTTGTGCAGCTGTTTTACCTAGAACAATTGAATACTGCTGGCAGGGTAAAGCCCAGAGCAGCAGTGTTCTCATCTGCTTCAAAACTATGCCTATTAGTACTGTACAGGCGCGCACACACACACACACACACACACACACACACAGGTGTTCAGTTTTGCTTCGCCAACTGCATAATCTGAAATTGAGTCCCATCTCTCGTGTCAAATATAAATTGACTGGCATTAAAGTAGCAGCATTGCTTCATAGGCTTTAAGGGAGAATGGCTTCCATTATAAAGGCATGATAGGTGTGACAGACATCTGCAGACAAGCAAAGTCCTTGTCAGCCCAATCAAACTGAAAGATAAATTGCGAGTTAACTGGGGTTATCAATCAGTGAGATGTGGCTTCACTTGTATCACATCACTGGTTGTGTAACCTGATAGAGTTCCAAATGCTGGATTGCAGTCAACACTCGATAGTGAAGGCATCAGCAAATACTGGTTTTGTGATGTATGGGAGGACGCTATCTGCATACGGTGAGATTTGAAGCATTGCAGCGGATATGTCAGCTCCCCAGGTGTTTGGGTTCAGCCTTGCTGCTGGTGCAGAAAATAGTTCAATCACAAACTAAAAGGCAGAGGTTGACAGAGGTCACTCCTGCCTGATTCCTGAATGAACTGTTATTGCCTCGGAATCAATATTATTTATTTTGAAAGCTTAGCCTTGGGTAAAATTAACCACATTTATCATTTTTAAAAAGTCAAAAATCATATCCAAAATCCCAGGACGACAAAGAAAACAGAATATCTCCTACTAAAGTAATTCTTAATATTTTCTATGGGGACCAGTTCTAATGCATTTTTTTGTATAGATTTCAGAAGTCATAAGTCAGCAATGGTCTTATGTAGATATTATAAGGAATGATAGCTCAAAGGATAGACCCTATGGCGTCCTGTCAAGAATTAACAGGATTAGTTGATATTTTAAGGAGATTGAATATAGATTATATAGAATATAGAATATAGATAGAAGTCGGATTGAATATAGATTAAACCATTCTTTCAAAAATAAGGATACACCTTTTATTATTTGACATTCAAAACCTTTTAATGAAACCTCAGCAACACATTGCTTTATGTGTTTGGATATAGTAATTCATTCATCATACAGAAAACAAGATATTGCCTGTCTGCTTATTTTAGCAAATATCCAACTCTTTGTAATGTATTAGTACAGGACTAAATTAAAGGAGTGATATGTACTTACTTCTACATCAGCTGGTTGCAGGTTACATTCAGCTTTCCAAACAAAAAATTGTGATGAGAAGTGTTTATGTGAGCCAGTCTTGCGTACATGAATTTTAATTAACTACATGTATTACATGGCTTGAAAATATCTTCAGTGACAAAACAGTCTTTGGCCCATCAAGCCCCTTTCACTACATTCCTTGAATGATAATTCAATTCAGCATATATCCCAATTACTAGTCTCGCACAAGGAACTTTAGTAAATGTCTGCTAAAGGTTCACCTATCAGGCGATGGTAATTTCTACAGTTGTGATGACTTGAAATTATCTGCAGTTTTCAATATTAATTTGAAGCATTCTAAGGAAATGCTGAAGACTCTTCACTGGCAGGAGACATGCCTAACAGAGAGCAAGATGGTTGGTGATAGTAAGAACTGCAGATGCTGGGGTGAGAGATAACACAGTGTGGAGCTGGAGGCACACAGCAGGCCAGGCAACATCAGAGGAGCAGGAAAGTTGATGTTTTGGGTCCCAACTGCAAGATAGTTGGTGTTATTGGAGGCCAATCTCTTCAGCCTCAGGACATCTCTACAATAGCTCTTCAGGGCAGTGCCTGAGGCCAAACCTTCTTCAGATACTTCATCAATGAGCTCCCCTCCATGGTAAAGTCAGAGTTGAAAATGGTTGCTAATGATTGCAATGTTTGGTTTAACTTGTAACTCCCCAGTTTTCAGCCTATGTTTGCATATAACAAGATGCAAACAACATCCAGGCTCAGGCTGTTAAGAGACAAATAACCTTTGTATCACATAAATGCCAAGCTAGGGCCACCTCCAAGAAAAGAGAAACTACCCATCTCCCTTGATATTCAACAGCCTTAGCATCACTGAATATTCAGCATTACCATCCTAGGGATTATCATTGACTAGAAGCTTAAATGAAACAGCCATATTAATACTATGACGACAAAGGTAGATCGTAGTTCTAATAAAGCATCCTCCAATGTGATTCCCCGCAATATTTTCAAAAGCAATTGACAACAAGCCACAAAATGTTATGTTGTGGAGATGATTTGGAATTTGATTATGTAGTGACCCATTAATCTAATTAAGTTTTGAGGGACGTCAGATCAGCAAGTAGACAGGGGACATTGTTGTTAATTCAAGACAATGGTGGGAGAATGGGGGCAATCGAAAGTTAGGTTTTCTCGTAGTAGTTGTTGGATCAGCAAACATTGTCCTAATTTTGATGAGGAATATTACTGTACAGTTCTTGAGCTTCCACAAGAATAGGCAGAAGGGGTCTTAGCTGAATATTTTGTGCAAAGCATTTTGGTATATTTATGCCATGATTTCAGGGTGGTTAAGGCCAATTTATCTCTGAAGCCTTGTTGAATATACTCTAGCACTTGTTATATAAGTTAGTCATCAGCAAAATAAACAGGAGGAATAAGGAATAAGCCAAAGTTCTATAATAACAATCAAACGTTTTGTTAATAAAGAAACAACAAATATGTTGGTACATAAAGGTAATTCTACATTTTTCTCCAGTATTTACTTTCCTAGAATCATAGTAATCCTACAGTGTGGAAGCAGGCCATTTGGCCCATTGAGTCCACAGTGGCCCTTCAAAGAGCATGCCACCCCATCCCTGTATTTCCCATGGCTCATCCACCTAGCATGCACACTACAGACAATTTTATTATGGCCAATCCATCTAACCTGGACATCTTTGGACTGTGGGAAGAAATCCACGCAGACATGGGGAGAATGTGCAAACTCCACACAGACAGTCACCCAAGGAGTAGAGTTGAACGCAGGTCCTTGGTGCTGCGGGGCAGCAGTGCTAACGACTGAGCCACCGTGCCACCCTTCTTCTTCACTATATTTTCATGAAAAGCTATGAGAATTGCCTTAATGAAAAATGATGAATCTCATCCTCTTTCAGCAACTCAGCTTAATGTTCCAAGCAGGGATGTTAAAAAAAAAAGAAATATTTAAAAGGGCCACACACAAGTAATGATAAAGTTGAATGAATAATTTGATTTTTCCACCTTGAAGTCAGTTTGACTTGAATTAACTCCAGGCCATTCAACCTGACTTTCTGAGTGGACTGTTGAAAGTTCTAGAATGGTCACCATGGTGTCAGTTCTCCTCTGTCAGGTGAGGAAATTTGTTGTTGTTGAGTAGCTTCTCTTTTTTTAAACCAATCACTAACTTATTGTCATGCACTGTAAATCTAGCTTCAATCCAGTCTCAGTGAAATGTCAAATTCCTAAATCAAATTTTGTCTTTTCAGTTATATTTGCGATAAATTCTGAATTTTTGGAGAGCTTTTTTTTCATGATAACAAGGTGCAGGGCTGGATGAACACAGCAGGCCAAGCAGCATCATA
>NC_063332.1:157866415-157882440 GCF_021869965.1 Rhincodon typus | reverse complement strand
TATGATGCTGCTTGGCCTGCTGTGTTCATCCAGCCCTGCACCTTGTTGTCTCGGATTCTCCAGCATCTGCAGTTCCTACTATCTCTGATTCGATTTTTTTTCATGATTGTAGCTTTCTTTCGAGAGCAGTCTTTAGGCTGTACAGTGCATGAGCTGTGTGCAGCAATCCCTTTTGCTCCTGTGAAAGAGAGGAGAACCAAGCAAGTACCATTGTATCGTAATAACACGATGAATCAAAATTGTTTTGATGTGATGATGCTGTGCATTTATAAATAAAATGGATGCCATGTTGAATTCATTTTTCATGAAAGTAGTGCCATTTAATACATATAGGCATGAAAAATAAATTATTACATTTTTAAGAATTACTCCTCATCTGAAAACTCCTCTGATAAAAGGCAATGAATCAAACAATTCTCATAATGCATAACTGACAGATATGGCCATTCCCACAAATCTGTGCCAGAAATCTGGTCATCTGGGAAACTAATTCTTGGAAGGAACACAAATAATGTTAGTGATGGGGAATGGGTTATTTGTCTAATGTTTTTCAATTTGCGTAAGTGCTGTGTTATCTGAGTAAGGAAAGAAGTAATATCATTCCTGAAACATGACATGAGGCTGGGAGTGATTTATTGGTGAGTAATTTATTGTGTAAAGATAGCACAGTTCATTCAGTTATTTAAGGTATTGTGTCAGCAGGCAATGTTTGTCATGCTCTGGTGGCTAAAACATCTTGCTCCAGCTGAAACTGTCATATTTCAATTTGATTTTTTTTTCAATCAAAAGTGAAGAGGAAATTGTGGTAACGGTACGATTCTAACAGAGAAAGGAGTAAATTTTTACACGGTAGGTTTTTCCCTTGTATGTCAACATACTCAGTCCTAAAATCGAAGGATTCAGAATCTGATACTTATATTTGCAACTTAAACTGATTTACTTAGATTGGGTTCTAGCAGGTCTTATAACTTATTCCAGGTTTTCAGCAGGAATATTAAAGCACTCGACATTTCTGGTACCCCAAAGCCTGTATGCAAGTGAGCCACACTTGAAAGTTGAAAAAGAGAACATTGAAAGCAATTCAAGGTACTTGTAATTACTGTTAAACCCTTTAAAAGCAATTAGAAACAACTGCAAGCCCTCTGAAATACTTACATGTCATTGAACTGAATGCAGAGCTCAAGAAGACTATGTCTTCAGTCCATGACGTCAAAGAGGATATGGATTCTCAGGAATTGTACTTCATCACTGGTCCTCAGGTTGTCTAAGATTACAAAGAGATCTTGATCAATTGGGTCAATGGGATGAAGAGTGGCAAATGTAGTTTAATTTGGATAAATGCAAGTAAGTACATTTTGGTAAAACAAACAAAGGCACGACTTCTACAATTAACTGTGGGGCTTTGGGCAGTGTTATAAAACAGAGAGACCTAGGAGTTTAGGTACATAATTTAATTCTTTGGAGTTTGCATTATGAAAAGGGTGGTTAAGCTGTTTAGCATGCCTGTTTTCATTGCTCAGCCTTTTGAGTATAGGAGTTGGGACATTATATTGAGGTTGTACAGGATGTTGGTGAGGCCAGTTCTGGTCTTGCTGTTATAGGAAGGATAATATTAAACTGAAGAGGGTTTAAAAGAGATTTATGAGGATATTGCAGTGAATGGAGGGTTTGAGTTATAAGGAGAAGCTAGATAGGCTAGGACATTTCTTGCTAGTGTGCAGGAGGTTGAGAGGTGACCTTATAGAAGTTTATAAAATAATGAGGGGTACAGATAAGATGAAAGGCAGGTTTCTTTTCCCTATGGTAGGGGAATTCAAGACTAGGGGGCATCTTTTGAGGTGACAGGAGAAAGATTTTAAAAAGACATGAGGGGCAATGTTTTTATACAGAGTGGTTCATGTGTGGAATGAACCTGGATGCAGCTACAGTTACAATGTTTAAAAGATATTTAGGTAAGTACCTGAATAAGAAATGTTTGGAGGGATATGGGCCAAGCACAGGCAGGTGGGACTAGTTTAGTTTGGGATTATGGTCAACATGGACTGGTTGGACCGAAGGGTCGGCTTCTGTGCTCTACAATTGTAGCCCTTTCCTCATCTTTTCATCCAGGCTGCAACTGGGAGAGCATGTTTCCACTGTCGCCAATGGAGACGGTTGTAATACACTTTCTAATGTGAGCAGTGAAGTAAACCATAGCTTCCCCGATAACAGGATGATCCTGGCTAATCGCCACCTCTGAAAGTTGAACATATAATCTATATTGACACTCCAGTATTGAATAGGAGTAATATATTTGTGGAGATACTATACTTCAAATGAGATATTTAGCTAAATCCCCTGTGTCAAGAATTAGCTCTATGCCCACCACATACATGAAATATTCATATATTTATATGAAATAGGTGAGGAATAGTTTAGTGCTGAGAATTTAGTTTGAATGAGCATTGTTGAAAGTTTCATTGTCAGAGAAACAAAGCTTGTGGAATGATAATTCTTAAATGATGACAGAAGCAACTTGCCTGAAAAAGGGCCCACAGACCAATAAGATCTAGTGAAAGAATTACTGCTAGGTACTTAAACCAAACCATCACAGTACAAAGTTGTGCTAAGCTTCCGTTTTAACATTACTTAATGAAAAGGTTTGCTGAAGTATGTGAATTCATCAATGTCTGGAAGTGGAACAGACGTTACTGTTGTGAACAACACTGTGTTTCAACAGTGTGATGAGTAATAAGAACAGCTGAACAGAATGTACAATATGAAAATCTTGTTAACAGATCTTACAGTCTTAGGAATAAATAACAGATAATAGGTGTCAGAGAGTGAAGTTACTGTGATAGTGAAATTGGCCCGAGAGAACAGCATGCGAAATGTTAAGGAAAAGGTAAGAATGATTAGTTAAGGTCAGAAGGTACCTGTGAAGGTTCACTAAGCTAATGACAGGTGAATGGCATTCAAGGCCAGACTTTTAATCCAAGATTTAAACTAGAAACTCAACATTTGATAAGAGTGGTTGAAATTCATTAAACTGTGTGAAAAGGCCTTATCAAGAATCAATCCAAGTCCTAAAAAAAACGGGTTAAGAAAGCGA
The DNA here is from genome assembly GCF_021869965.1 of Rhincodon typus. Lineage (NCBI taxonomy): Eukaryota > Metazoa > Chordata > Chondrichthyes > Orectolobiformes > Rhincodontidae > Rhincodon > Rhincodon typus. The sequence goes on along the minus strand of NC_063332.1, from coordinate 157,879,349 downwards.
TTTTGGCAGAGATCAGTGCAACATACAGTTGAAAAGCAATCTCAAGGGAGACTCCAATCCAATACTGTTGAGTGGTTCAAAGAATAAAGCAGACTTAGGGCACCAAGAAGAAGAAGAAAGAAAAGCCATGCCAGTTGTCTTGCCTGATTTGGACAGATACTCAATACTTGTCAGAGTTTCATGCTTTTGTTGTACAACTAGCATATTATTGCCACAACTGTGGATTATAGACTTGGATCTATGCACATATTGAACTTTTAATTGCAATCTGTTTTATTTTCAGAAGAAAGACATGCAGCCAAAAAAAGATGAGTGGAAATTCTGAGCAATGTATTTCAGCGACTGTTTGGAAGGCCTGCATAAATTATCCTCAGTTTCATGGACACCCTGCGCTGTTACACCTGATAAGTGTTAAGGAAGTTTCAACAAAAATAACTTCAAAAGGGAGAAATGCATTGCAAATGGATCTGTAATCTCTTGTGAGTTATCTCAGACTGAGAACATGATGGGAGCAAAGAACATTCTGGGCAAGAGATATGTGTGTGTTTGTCACTTTCAAGAATACATAAGAACAGTCATTAAAAGATGTTGTCTGTTGATCACAGCTGAGAAAATCCCTAGTCATCCCTGTACTGAAGGTGAAGAAAAAGGTAGTCTTTATTTTTGCTGAAGCCAAAAAGGACCAAAGTCAACAGGCCTGCAAAGCCGAATATTTTGAAACTAACTCCTTACGTATCAATATCAAAGCTACCAGTATCACCAAATGTAATGGCCTCAAAATCCCATCAGTGACTAATAAATTCACTCTCTTGCTAACTCAAAGATGCCTGGTTAAATTGGCAGCCTTTAAAACATAAAATCATTTGGGTCTAGAAGGTAACTATTTACAAGGGAAAGAATCATTTTTACACTAACCTTGTTGCAATCAACTGAGGAGTTGCCTGACTAAAGAAGCAAAGCCTATTCACTCTCCATGACCCAACACTTAGAAACTTGATAGTTTGGGGTATTCTATATGGAATCATATAAATTGGGGAACTTCACCTAGGGACTGAACATAACTGTTATATTTCATCTTAAACTCTGATTGAACTCAACATCCTGTCATATTGGTTTCACGTGATTCTGATTGATTGATTATGTTCATTAAACTAATTAGATGATGACATTTATAGTAATAATCACCTATCAAAAATTTGAGTTAGTATATCTGTCAATCTTCTCAAGTGAGTTATTTTTAGGGAAAAAAAGACTTCAAAGCTACTGTTTGAAGAAAAAGAATTTTCCTAGTGTCCTGGCCATTGTTGTCACTCGACCATTATGATTAAATTATGAAACCTTGCTGTACACAACTTTGCTGGTTTCTTTTACATATTTCAATGGTGGCTATCTTTCTAAAGTACTCCATTGGGTGAGAACTGCTTCACAATGACCTGAGGGTATGGAAGCACTACAAGATTTTTCTTCCTTTCCCGTTGGAAGGTGCATCGTTTAATGTGTCCCAGAACCATAGAATTGTAGTACAGAAGGAGGCCATTTAGCTCATTCTACCTGTGCCAGATGTTTGTCGGGATAATTTATCTACTACTGCTCCTTACATCTACCACATAGTCGTGCATATTCCTCCATTTCAGTTCACAATCCAATTCATTCTGGAATGCCTTGATCAAACCTACCAACACAATACTCTCAGCCAGCACATCCTAACCACTCACTCCATAAAAAAGCTTCTCTTCACATCTCCATTTCTATCTTTGCCAATTACCTTAAATCTGTACTTACATGTTTTCCACCAATGATTACACTTTCTTGCAATCTACTCTATTCAGAACTGTCATGTTTTAGGAACACCTTTATCAAATTCCAACCTTCTCTTCATAGAATCCCTACAGTGTAGATACAGGCCATTGAGTGAATCCCTACAGTGTGGACATAGCCCATTGAGTCCACAATGACCCTCCAAAGAGCATCCCACCCAGACCCAACCCCATACCCTATATCCACCCTGGCTAACCCACCCAGCCTGAATATCCCTGGAAAATGGGAAATTTAGCATGACCAATCCACCTAACATGCAAGAGCTGGATGAACACAGCAGGCCAAGCAGCATCAGAGGAGCAGGAAAGCTGATGTTTCGGGCCTAGATCCTTCCTCCCAGAGGAAACCCACACAGACTCAGGGAGAACACACAAACTCCATGCAAACAGTTTCCAGAGGCTGGAATTCAATTCAGGTCCTTGACACTGTGAGGCAGCAGTACTGACCACTGAGCCACCATGCCACCCTTCTTCTTCAAAGAAAACAGTTCCAAATTCTCCACTGTATCTAAAGGTCTTCATACTTGTGATTTTTTTTTAATTCTCTCTCTAATGCCTTCACATCTTTCTGAAAACATGGTATCCAAAACTATACACAGTACTTTAGTTGAGGCCGAACCAATGTTTCATGCATATAACTGTATTATACTTTATATATGCTGTATTAACTACTCTCTCAATCTGCCCTTCTGCTCTTGCATCCCTTCGGAATTGTACCTTTTGTTTGTGTTGTCTGCATTCTTTCTTGCAAAAAGAATTATTTCGAACTCAACTATATTAAATTTCAATTACCATTTGTCTGCTCATTCCACCAATCTGTCTGCGTTCTTTTCAGATTGTACACTATCCTCCTCACAGTTCACCATACTTCCAAATTTTGTATCATCCACAAATTATGAAATTGTGCCTTGCACAGCAAGGCCTAGATCACTGATGAGCAAGGGTTCCAACACTGAATCCTGGGATCTTGAATACAAGTCTTTTTCCAGCTTGAAAAACATCTCTGTTTCCTATCGTTCAACATTTTGGTTTTACCTTAGCTGTTATGTTCACATTTATTCCATATAGGAGGTAAGCAACTTGGTGACAACAATACAACTTGTTTTTTTGTTCTACTAATTCATGAAATGTGGCCATTGCTGGCAAGGCTAGCATTCAATGCAGATCCTTCATTGTCTTTGAGAAGGTGAGTCAGGTCTCTCCCAAGCCCTATATGTCATATCAGTTAATAAAATATTGAAGTCAAATTGATTTTCTGACTGTCAAACTCACTTTATTCGTATGCCAAACTAAAGAGCCAATTTTCTTTGGGTGCAACAAGTATTGGAATTTGGGCTGAGTTCCTTTCAGCTTGTGTTCTGATGCATCCAATTTTCTTATAGATATCAGGCTTAGATATTTTAGTTTGCTGAGGCACAGGAAATGAGAAAAATTGCCTTTTCAAGTCAACAGCATGTTAAATGAACAATGTGGTTTATTCCTTTAATAGCATGGTAAGCCACTTAGTTCAAGGGATGGGTGACACATGTTGGCCTTGAAAACTATGCTCATTTCCCACAAAATAATATTTTAAACTCAGTGAAATTTTATGCAAACAAAATTTAGCAGATGTAATTAATGATAGGGGTCATTGCGATTTTAGTGATCGTGTAAACCACACAACTGCATCATTAATTTGTTCATCCTAACAAATAGATGGGAAAGTAGTATAACTTAAATTCATCCATCTCTATTCCACTCAGAATTGAAGTGACAGTGTTTAAATAGAGCTGGTCTTAGTGCTGTTTGAACAAGCTGAACAATTAGTGCTTCTACGCAAAAGTCACTCAAGGACACATTAGAGTAATGGTTACACAGCATATGTGCCTTTTTTTCCATCTCAGGCTGTGTGTGGGAACATAAGTACAAGGGCTACATTAAGCCAAGAGTCAGCAAGAAATGTCTGTGCATTCTTGTTACTATGTGCCTTGACTTAGGAGTAGAATAAGCAGGAGAATTGCTTGGATGAGATCATAAATGTTGCTGAAAGCTGAGATAGGAATAGTTCAGGATAATGCAGAACATCACTGAGTGGAATCACATTTTAAATGACAAAAGGCTCTTTTAAAAACTGTCACTATAAAACTGAAAGATTGTGTAGAGTGAGTAGAACTCATCTGCATAGAAATGTAAAATCAAATGGAATTGAGAGATTTGACATAGCTGACTGTTCTGAAGAACAGTTAAGTACAAAAACAAAGGTAGCATCATACCCTTTTTCCTATCAGGGCAATTGACTATGATGTGATTTGACCTGTTACAAGTCAATGTGAATGCAATCTCTTCTTGAGCTAAAGTAAGGAACACAGAAAGAACATTGGAACAACAGTATGTCATTCAACCCCTGAAGCGTGTTTCACCATTCAATTAGATCATGAATGATCTGTATCTCAATTTCATTTATCCATCTTTATTCGTATCCCTTAATACCTGCAGCTGATTGAAAGGTACCAACTTCAGTTTTGAAATTTTCAAGTGGCCCACAATAACAGTTTTTTTTAAGGGATGGGGAGGCAGTGTTCTAGATTTCCACTACTTTTTACATGAAAGAATTCTTCCTGAAAGCTCATCCATAGTTGACCCAATCACGCTGTCCTTCCCATTTCTTCCACTATCACCCCCACCCCGACAAACTAATGAGTGGGCTAAATCACATTTGTGATTATGTTTTCTCATTTATCGTTTATTTTCTTTCTGGCATGTACAACGTTAAATACGATGCTTCTTCCTTTCCTTATTCTGTTCGAACTAACGTGACTACTAATGTAGTGAGTTGGAGTTGGTCCTAGTGTTGTTTTAGTAATTCCTTTAATTATGTTAAAAAGGTTCAGAGAATGATCATGGTGCACAGGTGTCTTGACCTGCCTGGAGATCTTGGTACAAGTCGTCAATCTTTCTATATAGGAGCGGGAAAGCTAACGTTTCGGGTCGGGACCCAGCGTCAACTTTCCTGCTCCTCTGATGCTGCCTGGCCTGTTGTCTTCCTCTAGATCCACACTGTATTATCTCAGACTCCAGCATTGGCAGTTTTTATTACTTCCTCGTCAATCCTTCTAATGTCTTCTATGACTTGTTGCCCTGGCGATTACTTTTATTATTCAGTTTCTACCTCGATTTAGGACAACTTTACAGTTTTCAGACAGACCATAAAATAATGAAGTGGAAGTTTGAAAATATCGACTGCACGCTTATAAAAAGTATGTAGTTTGGTTTATTAAATCCCCATAAATCAAAAGCCTTGATAGTGTTTCAGAACAGTTGCTGGTATCAAATGAAAATGGAATTGTCCGTGACTAAAGTACACTGGTTAAAAAAGTGAAAATAGTTGCATAATATTTGTCATTAATGAGCACACATTTCCTAATACAATGTCCACAATATGATTAGCAACTACCGCAAAAATATCCCCACTGTCTGCTGAAGGGTAGCACTCAAAATCTCCTTTCATCTATTGTCTTGCAGCAAACATTCAACTCACTGTGCACTTCCATCATTTCCTCTTTTTAATGTACGTTGATAACAATTTATCTGAGAAAATTTCTGCAATCAAGTTGGTAATAGTAACCACGCAGTTCCTCATTATTCTGTGTCAAGTAACATTAGAGTTTTCATGCATACTCCAAACATTGTCAGAAATCCCTGCTGGCCACTCACAGTAAAGTTGCAATGAAAAGATGTTGATGCAGTGTATTTACCTCTTATGAAGGTCTAAAGAGATGTTCATTGTATACAAAATGACATTGCACATGCTGAGTGCAAACTGATCATTTCTATGAAACATACATTAGAACAGAAAAAAGGCTGAACAGCCAAAAAGGTTATTCATATATAAGAAGCTGTTTTTCAATGTACTTGACTTTCTCCTTATATAATGCAGCTGAATGTAAACATTATGATAAATTTTATCTCTATCTCCCTACTGAGTATTCTAAATATTTATCACATCTTAATTATTTTAAATTCAGATTTCAGTGTATTAAATCTGTAAGTTGATTCACATTGCTAATTTACTTTGAAGTCATATTTAAATATATCATTTAAGGTAATGCTTACATAAATAATCTTTCAGAGTCATAGAATCGTACATTACAGAAACAGACCCTTCAGTCCAACTAGTCCATGCCGACCAACCTACCTGCCTGTGCTTAGCTCATATCCCTCCAAATATTTCTTTTTAATGTACTTATATATATGTCTTTTAAGTGCTGTAACTGCACCTGTATCCATCACTTTCTCTGAAAGTTCATTCCACACATGAACCACTCTCTGTGTAAAAAAAATTCTCCTCATGTCTATTTTCTCCTCTCACATTAAAAATATGCCCCTTGGTGCTGAAATCCCTCATCTTAGCGAAAAGACACCTGCCATTCACCTTATCTATGCCCCCACATGATTTTATAAACCTCTAAAAGGTCACCCCTCAACCTCCTGCATTCCAGTGAAGAAAGTCCCAGCCTTTCCAGCCTCTCCTTAAGATTCAAACCCTCCATTCCCGACAACATCCTGGTAAATCTCTTCTGAACCCTTTTCAGATCATTAATATCTTTCCTACAACAGAGTGATGAGAACTGGACACAGTATTGCAGAAGAGGCCTCATCAATGTCTTGTACAACCTCAACATTATGCCCCAAATCTTATATTCAAAGGTGTAAGCAATGAAGACAAGTGTGCTAAATGCCTTCTTAAACACCATCTTTCATCCAATTCTTTTTGTTGACCTTTTTTCAAAGCTCATCCTCAATACAATTAAGATCAACTTTAATAACCTTTGTACAACTGACTTTGCTCTTCTTCCATCAGACATGAGCTTCACTGGCTGGGTCAGCATTTATTGCCTACTCCTAATTACCATTGAGAAGGTGCTGGAGAGCTGCCCTCTTGAACCACTGGATTGCATTTCATGTAGACAAATTTACAGTGCTGTTCGGAAAGGTTGACCCCGTGACAGTGGAAGAATAGTGATACAGCTCCAAGTCAGGATGATATGTGGCCTGAAGGGGAACTTGAAGATGTCTCTGCTACTCTTGTCCTTCTAGGTGGTGGAGCTAACGCAACACGTGTTGTTGGAGGAGCCTTGATGAGTTCCTACAGTGCACTAAACACTATTGTCACTGTGCATCAGAGGTATAGGGAGCAAATCTTTAAGTCTATGGATGGAATGTCAGTCAAGTGGATTGATTTGACCTGGTTGGCATTAAGCTTCTTGAGTATTGCTTGAGTTGTACCTATTCAAGCAAATGGAGAGTATTCCGTCACTCTCTGATTTGTGCCTTGTGGGTGGTAGGAGTCATGAGATGAGATGAGTTACCCAGAGCAGGATTCCTAGCCTCTGATCTGCTTTGTAGATATAGTATTTATATTGCTGCTCTTGTTTACCTTCCAGTCAATGGTATACCCCAATATGTGCAGCAATACAGAGACTATTGAATATCAGGGACAGGCAGTTGGATTGACTTGTGTGTCATGAATAAAACTTGCCACTTATCAACCAACACTTAAACGTTACCAGATCCTGTTGCATGTGTACAAAAACCGCTTCAGTATCTGAGGATTCATGAATAGTCATGAACATATGCAATCATCAGCAAACATCCGATTTATGGCCTTATGGTGAGTGTGATATCAGTGATAAAATGCCTGAAGATAATTGGGCTGTGGATATTGCCCTGAGGAATTCCTGCAGTGAAGTCCTGGAACTGAAGATGATTGACCTTCAGCAACCTGAAGCATTTTCCTGTAATGAGGACAAGAGCTGAGTGGCCCAAGCAGAACTCAAAATGAGCATCCATGTGCAAGTTACTGCTGTGTACGTGCCTATTGATAGCACCATCAGCAACAACTTCCATCACTTCACTCATGGTCAAGAATAGAATGATGGGGCATGAATGGTCGTTTGGATTTGTCCCTAATTCCTGTGAACAAAGCATGATGGGAAATTTTCTATGTTGGCTACTAGATACTGGTGTTGTAGTTTTACTGGAACAGTTTGCCTAGCATCATGACTAGATCAGGAACACAATTTTTCAGTTTCATTCTTGGAATATTGTTGGCTGTTGCAGAATCCAGTGGTTTTAGTCATTTCTTGGTATCACATGAAATGAATCTAATTGGATGACCACTGATACCAACAATAGTGGATACCTCAGGAGATGAGATGGATTGCTCACTTTGCACTTCTGGCTAAAGCTGATTGCATATGTTTTTCGGCCTTGTCTTTTATACTGACATGTAGAGCTCCTGCATTGTTGATGATGGGGACTGTTGTGGAACCATCTCCTCCAGTTAGTTGTTTAACTGGAAGCTATCTGACTGACATAGTTGAGAGAATAAGCCGCCACTTAAATTTAGTTACAAAGCCTGAATATGAGGCAAAGGCAAAGTAAGGGGGCAATAGATAGTTCCCCTACAGTGTTTGCAAAGACTCAGCCAGCACTCTAATGTAGCTTGACAGATACATAATGGAAGAAAACATTAGTCTCCTTTCAAGGATGTGTGGGAGATTGTCCACAAAGCTGGAGGATGCATCAGTGGCTTGGCAGGTCAGTATATTTGTGTAGCTCCTGGAAATCATTTCCGTTCTTCCTAGGCACAAAGTAGGAATTAAAATGATTTTGGCCTGTCTTTCTCAGCAACTTCAAACGGTGTATTTAATGAGCTCGGGTTTAGTTGTATAGTTCTGGAGTGTTAGCATAAAAAGGATGGAGCTTTTGCTGCATGCTCTCTACCCACTTACACCTCAAAACTGTAATTGGAGTCTTACACTCATCATTGAACAGCAATTTCAATAATGGAAGTGGCCTCCAGGTGTTCAGACCATTCATCTAAAGATTCCTAACAGTGCGGTTTGCCAAGATAATTTGTGTACGAGGTGATCCATTGCCATTTTTGAGACAAAGCTAGCACATTGTATGGGAAGGCTACAATTACAAGTCAAGCCCACTGTCTCAGTTTGAGGAAAAACATGCTGAATTTTTGCTTTCGTATTATGAGCTCAGTGAGGGCAAATTTCTAGATTGTAACCCCAAACTTGCATATGGCAGAATATCTGATCTCTTAGACAAGGTCAATTAAATAAAACCTCTACAAAGTGACATCAAATTCATGTTGGTAAGCAGCCAGAAGAGATAGAAGGTTTATCAGATTGCCTTAAATAAAGGGGTAGTCAGCACACCAACTGGGAATGTTGTGTGCTGCTGTGCTGGAGCGGAGAAAGTGAGGGTGATGCATGTTGGAGGCACCAAATTGTTGATGGGATCTGCATCCAATTTCTCACACTGTGGATCCATCTGCAGGTGACAAGCAAACATTTAGAAGCATTTAGCTACGGTTGCCCCACAGATTGCCAATTTTGTCCTTTAAAGTAACTGCTGCATGTGAATGTTACAGGAGTCTGAACTCCAATTCCGTTCTCCCTTTCAGTGAGTAGAAGAACTGCAGTCACTGCAAGGTTCTCATGCACTCACAACAGAATTCCATAGCCTTCCCAAAATGTCTCTAGCAGCTTCCACAATTACTATAACAGGTAACAAGGTGTGGAGCTGGATGAACACAGCAGGCCAGGCAGATGCTGATTGTGCATTCATCCCACTCTCAGGGAAAGCATTTAAAGATAGGACCATGAGTGAATCAGCCCAAATCCTTTACATACCAATTTCCTGGTTTCTCCCACACCCCATACACCACGAATATCCTGAAATATTGACTTGCATGGAGTGCATAGATTTGGAGCAGATTGAAATGCATGTCCCAGCTGCTTGACTCATGCTTTAAATGAACACTTATCTGAGAAATGGAATAGAGGCAATAAAACTGTTCATTCAACACATTGTTGGCATGTCATTACTGATTATAATTAAGCATACCGCAGTTTGAAAATGCAAAATTATAAAATTAGTCATGGGTCTTCCCACTGGTAGATTTATGCTCTACCTCCTCTTAGTTCAGACTGAACACCATCTGTGCTAAGATTTACCACTATTATTGTAAGCTGAGTTTCTAGTGCAATTGCCAACTAGATTATTGGTTTCATTAACTGATTTTAAAACTTTAATAATTTTCCCCTTGGTTACTATCTGACTGTTCCATATAGCAAATGAGCAAAGTTCTTCAAAAGATCAAATTAAATTGAAAAGAGCAAACTTTCCTATTTTAATAAAAGAGTGAAATATCTAACTTTACATTTTGAAAAGGAATTGAATTTCTGTGAGCTATATTGTGACAACTTTAAATCTCTCGGCCTGGTTAATGAGGATGAGCACGGATCAAAAGTCAAATTTTTCAGAAATGAGCAAATGGCTCTTTGCGTCCTGATAATGATGGTGCATCCCTCATTTAACATGTTAATCTTGCTATGACATTTTTTTTATATTAATATAGTGCATGGCATACAGTTGTTACGTTTTTCTGTTGCAATGACATTGTTCTAGTGCTTGCTTCTGGGAAGTGACCTCAATGTATCATGTGATTATTGCTGTTGCTAAAGGTTTCTTTTGAGTACCATTTGCTTAGGGCCCTCAACAGCATCTCCGGGCAATTTCAAAGCCTGAAAAATCTTAGAAATAAATGAAACCTTTTCTGGCTACCTTTTTGTTTGAAAACAGTATTTGTTGGTTTTAAAAGTAGACATAAGTAAGAGAGTTCGATGACCTGAAAGGTAATTACTGCAAAACCCATAAATAGAAGCAAACTCTACACCTAACGGCACGGCCTATGTAAAGAAATAAATTCTCCTGAAAAGAGGGCTGTGGTGTGGATGTATCTGAAATATATTCAGGGGTGGTAATAAATAATTCTGCTGTCTTTATGGAACAGACTTACAGAAACTCATCCCTTAATGTAATATCACAGAATCCCCACGGTGTGGAAACAGGCCCTTTGGCCCAACAAGTCTACAGTGACCCTCAGAGCATCCCACCCAGACCCATAATCCTATAACCCACCTAATCTACACATCCCTGAACACTACGGGCAAGTTAGCAAGGCCAATCCACCTAACCTGCACATCTTTGGACTGTGGGGGGAAACTGGAGTACCTGGAGAAAACCCACACAGACATGGGGAGAATGTGCAAATGCCACACAGACATTTGCTTGAGGCGGAAATTGAATCCAGGTCCCTAGTGCTGTGAGGCAACTGTGCTAGCCACTGAGCCACCATGCCACCCATCAGTTCTTTACATGTACGCTCTCTCCAGATAATGTATCTTGTTAATGTAGAAAGGCAAAGGAGTGCATAAGGCTTAAAAAAAATTAAGTTAATTGAAATATTTATTTCATTGTCAAATAGCTACAATATGCCCAAACAATACTCAGAAAAATCTGCTTCAAGAATCAAGTTTAAATTTGGGACCATTATTCGAAACTTTCTTTCTCGCAATATAGTCTTTCTGGAGCTTTCCACAGTTGAAGTTAATTCAGCATCTTCATCCTTTTCGAACATAAATATAACAAATTCCAATGTTGTAACCATTTAGAATGTGTTACAAAACTTAAAGGTCTGTTGCAGGTTGCTCTCGCTCGAGTCCTATCCCACTTATCTTTCTGTCCTCAGCTATATTGCTTTCAGCAGTTACTGTTCTTGGTTACTGCACTGGTGAAGCTCAATTAATATACAATATGAAATAAAATAAACATAAGTGTTGGATGATCTCAGCAGGCCTGGCAGCATCTGTGGAGAAAGAAACAGTTTTGAATCCAATGATTCAGTTCAGATGAAAATATTTTGGCTCAAAAAGTTAACTCTGTCTCTCTCACTACAGATCCTGCTTGACTTGTTGAGTTTCTCCAACACTTGACTTTTATTTCAGATCTCTGGTATCAAAAGTATATTGTCTTCAACATATAACAGACATTCTTACTGTTTTTGATGTTTCTTTGTGAAAAGTTGGGAGCTCGTATTTTAACTTGATTTTACAAACAAATACTAAAAGCAAATTCTGGGCTCCCTTAGCAGATCAAGCTTTTTTTTTCTCTCTGCTACAATATTAGTTTGACCACGTGTGCATCATGTTATTGCTATCACAGTCATACAGCTAAATGCACTTCTACAGTCTAACGTGAGATTTTACAGCAGTAAATGAGCACAAAACTAAGCATCTTGAAAACAGGCATCAGAAAGTGTTACTTCTGCAGCATGAAGATGTTGGAGATCCATTCAATATGATTAATATTTTTCTTGATGGCTACACTGCATAATCCATAAGCGCGGATATCATGCATTGGTTATGAGGTTGGAGTGTTATGGAAATTGTCTGTATTCCATGATTTCTTGACATTCAGGACAGATTTATTTCGTCATAATTTGTAGCTGTTCTCCCCAAAATGCATTTTTAAAAATAGGATATGCTTTCATCCATTTTGTGGCGTGCTTCATGGTAACATCCTGTAATCCATTGTCCATTCATTGAAAGCTATTGCCCATTGAGATCAGTTAAGGGATAAAAGTAGAAAATATTATTACACAATTATATGCGGTATACTGCATTTATTTCTGGACAGATGAATAGTGAAGGACTAAACTGTCATTTGCATTATATCATAGCCATCAGCTCATTGAATAAAAAGAAGCTGTCAGCAATTATGACATTTTTCTTTACCACAGTGTGTTCAGCTGTCAGTAAGCTTGTGAGTGTCACAGCTTTGTTAGAAAATGGTAACAAAGCAGAGAAAGTTTTACATTGAACATCCTGCTCTCGAACTGTAGACCTCATAACTACAGAAATGGAGTGCAGGCCCTGTACCGAGAGCAATGGAGTGCAGGTCCTGTACCTGGAGCAATGAAGCACAGATTCTGTACTGAGAGCAATGCAGTGCAGTTTGTGTATGTAGAACAACATTGCTTACTGAAAGCAATGAAGTGCAGGTCCTGTACTGAAAGCAATGGAGTGCAGGTCCTATAATTGGAGTAATGGAGTGCAGGTTGTGTACCTAGAACAATGAAGTGCAGGTCCTGTACCTGGAGAAATGGAGTACAGGTCCTATACCTGAAGTAATAGTGTGTAGGTACCTTACCTGGAACAATGGAGTGCTAGCCCTGTACGTGGACCAATGGAGTGCAGGTCCTATACCTGGAGAAATGG
>NC_063332.1:157825112-157866405 GCF_021869965.1 Rhincodon typus | reverse complement strand
GCTAGTCCTGTACGTGGACCAATGGAGTGCAGGTCCTATACCTGGAGCAATGGTATGCAGGTCCTGTACGTAGAGCAATAGCGTGCAGATCCTGTAGCTAAAGCAATTGAGTGCAGGTCCTGTACCTAGGGTAATAGAGTACAGGTCATGTACCGAGAGCAATGGAGTGCAGGTTCTGTGCCTCGAGCAATGGAGTGAAAGTCCTGTACCTGGAGCAATAGAATGCTGATTTGAGTGCCTAGCAGCAGTCACTAAATCTTCCAAGGTGTCCATCAAATTGTTTACATTTCCAAGACACCGCAATAATAAGATCAAGGATGGACTTGTCCATCTTTCATTCCAGTCTATCAAGGGCCTTTGGTACATCTGGTTGATGTTCCACAGCATCAATCTGCAGGGCTCCATGTAACTTATATGAGTTCAGAGATGCACTTTCTGCCTGAGGTCTCAACAAGTACCTGTTCTCTGACAGTTCTCTGTGTGTCAGGAACCTTGGTAGTTTCTTCATTTTCCAGCTATGAACTCATGTCAGTTAATGTTCACCAGGCTGTTCCCCCAAATCTATCCTGGCTAAAGTCCTCACTGAGGTGAATGTCTGTTTTGCTGGCGAAGGGTACAGGTGTGCACCTTGGCATCTTCTGCATGTTTACAGTCTTCCTCTTTGGAGGCAGTACTGGCACAGAGGAGGTCAGGCTTTGGATTTGTGCATTGGGTATGATACTGGGCAGCATTAGCTGCGGAAGAAAAGAGAAAGAATCAGTTGGCGAAGATGTAGAATAACACTGTGTTTGTCTTCCTGTTCATCCAAGAAGAGCAGGGCATGATATTGGTTGGACTATCAATCCAAGAAGGTCCTGTCAACAATGAGAACTGGCAGCCCACTCACACAACGTCTCGCTGGCATAGATAATGAGTGCTAAACATGTGATTCTGTGCAATAACTTCTTCCATCCAACTCCCTGTGCCATTTTGGTAGATGCGAAACCATCCAAGATGCTGACCACCACACTTTAACTCCAAAGTGAAAATCTCAGCCTTGGTCTCCAGGTATCATTCTGGTGAATCTATGGTGCACTCCCAGCAAGGGTGATGCCCAGAACTGCTCATAGCACTTCAGGCGTGGTATATCCAGGGCTTTGTATCACTGATTCATAACATCTCCATCCTCTTGCTATGCAGTTGTGCAGCATTATATTAGCATTTGTGATTATTCTCCACGCATGTTCATGACATTTAATTATCTATGAAACAAAGAAATCAAATAGGAAGTTCAGAAGAAAACTCTTTCGCCAAAGACTGATTTGAATATGGAATATGCTTCATTTGGAGTGGTTGAAGCAAACTATGTGGATTTTTAAAGGGGAAACTAAGAGGAAGAAGGGAGTAGAGGGTTATACTGATGAGGAAAGAGCAGAGAAGCTTGAATCAGGCATGAACACTGGCATTGGCTGGTTTCTTTAAATGACCTGTTTCCATGCTGTATATCCGACATTGCCTATGTGTATATGCAACAGGGCCTTGTCCATTTCTAATATCCAGCATTCAGAAAGTGTCTATTCTATCCTTTTAGGAGTTGAGGTCCTTCCATTATCCTATATTAAAATCCTTTTGTCAAAGTTTTGGCTATTCACTTAATCTTTCGATATTTTCTTTGAAATTCATACTTCTTGCTAATACTTTTCCATGCATATGATAACAGGTAAATGCTGAGAAGATATTTCCCCTCATGGGAGAGTCTAAGACCAGGGTGCTTGGTCTCATAATAAAGAGGCACCAATTTAAGACGAAGATAAGGAGGAATTTCTTCTCTCAGGCGGATGTGAGTCTTTGGAATCTCTTGCCACAGTAAGCCGCAGCAACATAGTCATTGCATATGATAAGATAGATAGTTTATTGATCAGTAAGGGAATCAAGGAATACGGCAGTGGGTGGGGAGGGGGGGTTGGTGGGGGAAGGCAGGAAAGTGGACATGAGGAATGTCATGTTCTGAGGAAGGGTCATCGGACCCGAAACGTTAACTCTGTTTTCTCCTTCACAGATGCTGCCGGACCTGCTGAGCTTTTCCAGCAACTTTGTTTTTGTTCCTGATTTACAGCATCTGCAGTTCTTTTGTTTTTTATGAGGAATGTCATGTAAGCTATGATTGTATTGAATGATAGAGCTGATTCAATGGGCCAAACAGCCTATTCCTGTTCCTATTTCTTCTGATCTATGGATGAGGTGTATGGGAGGAGTTCTTCAGGTTATCTTTATGCATGATAAACAGCTGATATCAGAAGGGTGGTTTTATGAGCAAATTCTGATGACTCTCATAGTTTTTGAGATTGTCACAAACTAAGACAAGGCCCTTGGTTTGCACACCAAAGCTAATGATAATAACAAATGGGTAATGGTCAAGTGCTTATTGAGTTTCAAAGCTCCAAGGCTCAAATAACCCCATTGTCAATGTTCAACTTACAGACAGATTCTAGCAGCTAGGATAATATGAATGCAGTCCAGCTCCAGGTGATACATGTGCAGCATATAATCCAGTGGATTCAAATTCTATAAACTCCAAATTCAATCTTGCATTTCCAATACATCCAAATTATTCCTAACTGGAATTTTTGTCATTTATCTTGTTGGTGAAGAAGTCACAAAGATATTGTTCAACTCAGTGAATTGAGCTTTCAAACTCCTAGAATATCTCAAAGTGCTTTATAGTTGTGAAAGCAATTTAAAGACTTAGTTAGGATATCAAATCAGGAAATCAAATGATGTAGTTCAAGATGCAAGACCAAACACCACAGCACTGCCGTTGAGTGTACCACCTTTTTGTAATCCATTTTTTATTGTCGCTTTCAGACTATCCTTTATATAAACACATTATATTCTTAAATTCTTGCCCATCCTTATCTCTGATATCTCCCCAACACTCTGATATGCTTATGCAATTCTAATTTTAGCCTCGAGTGCATTGCCAGATTTACTTGTTTAAGCATTGATGGCCATTTCTTCAATTGATTTGGACTCAAGCTCTGAAATTCCCTCTCTACACCTCTTGGCTTCTGTACCTCACTTTCTAGATACTCCTGAAAACCTCTTTAAACAAGTCTTTGCTCATTTGACTTAATGTGTGGAATTAATGTGACAAGATGGGGTCAGGCATTGGTTGGGAATGGGAATCCCAAGTCATGTTTCTTTGAGAAGCCTTTCACAATCTATGTCCAACCAAGTGCTTAGCTAGGCAGTGTTAGGTCTCCCACTCAATCAAGTCACTAGTCAAATGGAAATCCTGTCCTCAGAACCCGCTGGCCAAATACAGGATTATAATTCTCCAGTGTTAAATGTGGGACCAGGACTTGTGATTGTTGCTTGTGATACATTGATGTCTTCTTCAGGGATTTGTGAGTCAGCCAGAATGGGTTTCAGTGGAGAAGGATACTGGTGAAGGTTGGTCAGATGTAAGAATAAGGGTCCTGTGGCTTTCAATGGCACACCTCCCACCCCTCACCCAATGCTTGACCCCTCATGCAGGTTTGAGAGTAGCTGCTAATAAAGGACACTGTCAGTGCATACAAAGCTGCAGAGAAACATAATGGCATTGCAAGGTGGTTATCAAGGGGGACAGGAGACCTATGTGAGACTAATTAAATTTTTGAGGTTTCATTAAATCCAGTATGCTCAGTATGCCACTTGTTCTCAAGGGGCTTATTAGCAAGACCATTTGATATCCTACGTGAGGGGGTGGAATTTCTGCATTGTGCTATCTTGTTACATGCATGTCTTTACTGTGTTTACAGACGCCTTCCTATGAGATGCCCATAAAGTTGCAAAAATATGACTATTTTATTACATATACTTCATCTTGAATGTGTTTCTGAAGAGCTGCTATTACTCTTTAGGACTGTTCACAAAATTAAACAGTTAATAATGGTATCAATTTTCTGCGACAATTTTATTATGAACTACTCCAATTCCTGTGCCTGCTCAGCAGAGAGATTTAAAAAAAAAATAAAGCTCATTAAGTAGTATCTCAAAGACAAGTAGTTGTAAGTAATATCTGCCACAATGTCAACAGATCAATAAGATCCAGGAATAAGACGTTCATTAGGTGAGGTGCCTGTCAGCTTCTCAGACGCAGGAACATTTTATGAGTTCAAATTTTCAAAGGAGATGCTGGTGTTCAATGTTTTCCACCTTGCCCAAGTAATTCAAAGGTTTGTGCTTTAAGCTGACTATAGCTTCAATAGAACTCACAGTCATGATTGATTGATATTTTCAACCCTCAATAAATACTTCAATTAAAAAGGCAAGAAAAATTGCTCAATGCAAACAATGTGAAAATATAAGTGACTTGTCAGGTTCCACATTTAGAAAGAAGAATTTTTCCACTTCAACACCTGTGGACTCATCTGGTATAGTGGAGGAAATGTCCACTGTAGAATGCAATTTATAATAATGTGAAAGCCAAATGCATTGTAGTAAGGTGGATGATCTGCGCCCCTAATTTACTGCCTGGAAGTGAAGTTGAAATTTTACTCTAGGGGACCCTCAGTATTTGAAAAGTGTGTTTGTTAAACATGGTTAAAATCTCAGGAGGTTTACTAGGCATTGTTTGCACAAAAACACGAAAAATTTCCTGAGATGCTTCCCTATCTCCCACTGAAGAGGATGAACATATCGGAATTAAACCGAGCTAAATTGTGGTTCAAATTCTGAATCTGGAATTGATAATAAATTGCAAGGGGAAAGGAAGGTGCCAGGGCTTTAAGATAGATGAAAAAAATTAGGACAGGCACAAGAAAGTTTGGGAAAATATTTCCCAATATGTGACAGGTAAAGTTGTAAGGGGTGTCTTTTAAGACGTTATTCTGGAAGATAAACCCATCAGGTCATTACGCAGTGTTAAGAAATAATGCAAATTACATTCACAGTCCTGGCCAGAATCCATTTTTTGGATTTATCATCCTCTACAATGCAGTGTGGAGGGATTTAGTATTGTGCTGTCTTAATGTAGCTGCTCATTACGATTTGTGCCATGAATTGTGAACTTGATACTGTTCATAGCCAATGCTTTGAAGTAGGATCCCAATTTATTGCAACAGAGATACAATGAAATATGAGGAAACCAGATTGATATAATTTTCCTTTTAGTACAAAGCAAGCATAAATGTTGCAGATAGATAAATCTTCATATTTTTAGACAAAATCATTACAATTGGATCATGTCAGTGAGTGCTTTTTGCTAATGGATTTGTTGAAATATCGACTGAAGTAGACAGAAAACTGAATTGAAATGCTTTTGAAATTAAGTTTTGAAATTTGTCCTGCCCAACTTTTAATCAAGGCTGACTTTCAAAGTATGGGCTGTTAGTTTAGAGTCTCGTAATACAGGATAGACGTTCTTACGGTACTGGGAAGCAGGTCAGGAGACTATGGTGGCTGGAACATTGGGAGTGATTGTCGGCGTTGAGGTGCCCATTGCCTTCCCAATGCTATGGAATTCTTTCAGGATCAGGGAAGGTGGAGGACAGCCTTTTAGCCTAAAAGCCAAATAACTTCGAATGTTGTGCATTCGAGTTCCACTCCAGGGGATTAAATATAAATCTAAGCTGATCCTTCAATACTGAGAGTTGACTGCACTGTCAGGAATGGCTTTTGTTGGATGAAATATTAAATTGAAGCACCATTTGATTGATTGGTGTGTTCTCACTTATGTTCTGGACGAATGTGTATCCCTTATACAGCATTGCTAAAATAGATTATATGGTCAATAGCTCACATTTTTTGAGGAACTTTGACGTATGTAAATTGGCTACTGAATTATAAGAATGATTACACTGTAGACGCACTTTAGTGACTGGACAGCACACAGGAAATCCTAATGTCATGACAGACACTACATATGCAATTATTTCTTTTTTTTATTGTTTTCCATTTATTTATATTGTGGGAGAGATTGTCCTCACTGCTACCTGTATTTTATTCATTCATTCATGAGATGTTGGCTTAGCCAGCAAGTCCAACATTCATTGCTCATCCTTCCTTGTAAATTTATCTATTGGGATGTTGGGATCACTGGCCAGGTTAGAAGTTATTGGCCATGCTGATTGTAGAGTATTAAGAGTCTTGGAGGGGAACTGGCAGACGGTGATGTTGCCATGTAACTGCTTGGAATGGAAGGGCATTGCCATCTTGTATAAGGTACACCCTTTTATTGTTGACTATTGATGATGGGGAGAGTGAATGTTTGTGGATGTGATGCCAAACAGGTGGCTTGCTTTGTCCTGTATGGCGTCAAAGTTCTTGAGTGTTGTTTGAGCTACACCCAACCAAGCAAGTGGGGAGCATTCCGTCACACTCCTTAGTTATATCTTGGAGATGATAGACAGGATTTGGAGTGGTCGGAGGTGAGTTACTCTCTGCACGATTCCTAGTGTCTGACCTGCTCTTCTAGCCACAGGATATATTGTGCAGTCAAGTTCAGCTTCTGATCAATGGTAACTCCAAGGAAGTTGATAATGGGGATTCAATGATGACATTGCATAGAATGTGGTTAGATGCTCTCTTATTGGAGATGGCCATTGCTTGGTATTTGTCTGGCATGAATGTTACTTGCCACATGTCATTCTAAGCCTGGATATTCTCCAGGTCATGCTGCTTTTGGACATGGACAGCTTCAGCATCTAAGGAATTATTAATGGAGTTAAATATCATGTGATCATCAGCAACCATCCTCATGTTTGACCTTATGATGGAGGGAAGGTCATTGATGAAGCAGCTGAAGATATTTGAACCAAGAATACTCCCTTGATAAACTCCTGCAGAGATGCCCTGGAGCTGAGATAACTGATCTCAACAACCACAACCATCTCCCTGTCAGGTATGACTCCAACCAATAATTCCCTGATTCCTAAAGACTCCAATTTTGTAAGAATCCTCGATGTTAAACTCAGTCAAATTATCCTTGAGAAATTGGCGGTGAACCCGATTCACTGCTGTTTGTTTTGTGAGAGCATACCCACAGTGCTGTAAGGTAGGAAGTCATAGAGCAGCCTGGTTCAATAGGTAGACCGAGGGCCAAGAGTGGGCCTATGAAAGCTGGATATGCAGCTTGTCAGTCCATGTCTAAGACATACCAAAAACCTGGAAAGCAGATTTGAAATTTGCCGTGGAGATCCTCATCCAATTACAGATAATTTCTCTCCTGCATTTTTGGCTCACCGTGAGCCTCACATCCGTCAAATTTCCCATCTAAAAACATCAGCCTACTCTATCCAGTCCATCCAACGTTATGATAGTTTCCAATGTCACAATGGATTCTAATTCAATCACATTAAATTAAACATCTCTCCGTTAAATATAACAGATTTTATGTTAATGTTAACTGAGAATGATGTTTAAAACATTACGTTATAAGTTAAGACATTAAGGGCAGTAAAGTTAAATTAAATGCAACAATAGTTTGTGTCTAATAAAGAAATCATCAATCAGCAACTAAAACAGGAATTCTGTGGCTGATCTACCAGCCTCTGAAATGTTAACCCAACTTTTCTCCTTGCAAGTAGCAATGGATCTGCATCCTTTTCAAACATTTTCTGTCTTGAGGTGTTCTTTGATAGGCAAGATTGTGAAAATGGATCATTCCATGTCACTGATTATTGCTGCCAAACCTAAAATACTTTGCTCCTGGGGTCACTGCAGAGAATAACTTTAATAATTTGCAACATTGTTGCATCTGAACAAGACAAATTTCTGTCTCAGGTTTAAATTATGTGAGCAACCAAGTTATTAATATCAATTGCACTTAAAAATTTGAAGATATTCAAAACTTCAAATTAATTTTCAAAGTTTTAGGCAAGTTCCAACTGCTATTTTATTTCCACTGTATATTTATCTATTGAATTTGTATCTCTTCCTAAAAACTCAGATTGCTGATATATCTATTTTAAGAAATGTAAGACCATGTCTTTGTAATTTACTTTTGTTTTGATTGGGAAATGAATTGGGAAAAGGACTGAGCAAGGGAATTGCTGTATTTTAAAGAGCAAGGTGTTGCAACTCAGTGTAAGTCACGTTTACAACTGTTACTTTATAGGCAGTAGGGGGAAGCTGTAAATTGACATCATGGCAACAGGGCGTATGTATAAAAATTGAGATTCGTCCAGCAACAAATAGCTGATTGGTTTGTTGCATATTGACCAGTTATGGATGCAAAAGGTCATCACCCCTTATGTCAACTCTGATTGGTTCCTGGGTAGCTGAACAGCTTGCAGATATGAACGATATAGTCAGAATTTCTCAGATTTCAGAAAGGTGATGTCCCCCTCTCTCTCTGCAGTAAAATATCTGAAATCAAAGAAAGCCAAGTGTATTTTTCCCACCAGCAGTTGCCTTTAACTAATAAGGTTTTATAGCTTCTAAACAATCATCCTATGTCTCCTGTGAAGAAATGAAGGAAGCTAAGGAAAAAGTGGAAAACGAAAGGACATTGGAAACATTGAATCCTGACAACTAGTGCTATTGTACTGTATACTCAATACTTTTTATCCCTCCACGCATAAACATTTTATTTTGTTTATCTGTATTTGTATGTGGGGTGGTTAGTTTGTAAAGGAATCAGAGTTTTGACTGACTGAGTTATATGTCAACAGTTCATAGCTGTCAACCTGTTTAGAATCTGTTTATTTGTAAGTTGCTAGTTATGTGGAGTACAGAAATATGATCTATGGTTTCTGTTAACCTGAATCTCTCAGACAGGGAACTTGGATTCTTTGCATACTTTGCTAAAAATGCTGACTTTCATGACAACTCTAGGAACAATGGGACTTTATGTTCAGCTTTACTGCAGTGTAGCGTAGGAGTACCTACAGTGTATTTGTTGCATTTTAGTTTTTTGTAGGTTTTTATTTGCTTTTTGTTGCATTACACTCTGATGTCAAACATTTTCAGGTTGCTTTCCGTTGTTTATTTGGTTTATTTGAAGTTGGAAATGATGGAGATGAGAAAAGTTAAAAATTTGACAATGAAGACGATGAAGGGATGTGTAAGTTAGGTGGATTAGCCATGGGATATGCAGAGTTACAGGGATAGGGTAGGGGAGTGGGTTTAGGTGGAATCCGTGTAGCCTAATGGGTCAGATGGCCTGCTTCCACACTGTAGGTGTTCTGTAATTCTATGACAAGAAATGTGGAGAAAACAGTCAATTTCTGAGATCGCAGAGCACTGCAAATTTAATGAAGGCAATAAATAAACCGGGAAATACCATAGAGACACCAACAACATTTAAAATAATGAGGTAGTGATTGAACAAGTCAGAAAATAATTTTAAAAAGAGTTAAATCAGGGAAACAAAGATTGTTTTCAGAGAAGTCATTGTGAAAACTTATCAATCCACAATTATGGAGTGAGGTCATAAAATTGGAGTTGGGCCTTACCAGAGTAGAAGTAGAAAATGTTGTTCCATGCAAAATATGATAGAAATTTAACTCCACCATAAATGCAGCTGATGTGGAATCAACTTTAATTTTAAAGTGGATATTGAAATTTTTGGAATTCTGAAGAAGGGTCAAATTAGACTTAAAACATTAACTCAATTTTTTCTTCTGTAGATGCTGCCAGATTTGCTGTGTATTTCAGCAATTTCTGTCTTTATTTATGAGGTTTTTGTGAACCAAAAATGTGAAAGGATGAAGGCAGCTATATGGAATTTAGTTACAAATCAGCTATGAATGGCAGAACAGGCCAGAGTAGTGAAATTACCTCCTCCCGTTCCTATGAGACATGAACAATAACCAGGCCATGTTGGAAATACATTGTGGATTGGTCAATATCTGAAAGAAGTTTTTTTTTTACTTTGTTCATGAAAATTGGAAATTACTGGTTAGGTCAGCATTTATTGTCCATCTCTAATTGTCCAGGTAGCAGTCAAGAACCAACGTATTTTACTCAGGTAAGGAGTTACATGTAGGCCAGGCCAAGTAAAGATGGCAGATTTCCATCCCTGAAAAGAGATTGGTGAACTACATTGTTTTTATTGTAGACAGTGACTACATGCAGTGTCCATAAGGCTAGCTTTTCAGTAAGACTCCAGATTTTCTTTATTATTCAAATTTCACCACCGATCACATGTTAAGTGGGTTAGCCATGCTAAATTGCCTATAGTGCTTAGGGATATGTAGGTTAGGTATCCACGGATGTGCAGGCTAGGTAGATTAGCCATGGGAAATGCAGGGTTACCGGGTAAAGGAAGGGGCACGGCTCTGGGCGGGATGCCCTTCTTTGAATCAGTGTGGACTTGTTGGGCCGAATGGCCTGTTTACGCACTATAGGTGTTCTATAAAGAGAAATGTCCTAGAGAATTAATTTGGGGCTGTGGATTACTAATCCAATGATATTACCACTTTGTTACGAGATTCCCTAAGTAAAATGGGGTTAACATTGGGTTCTGGTGAATGATCTGTAACTGAAACGTTAACAGCTCTTTTCTCTTTTTGAATGCTAACCGACCCATATGTAGAATTTGAAGTTGCTAATGAAAATTTTCATTTTCTTTTTCACCTCAACTGTGAGATATGCTCCCGTGGCTGCAGTCATGCAAGAGGCTTATGTTTGAAATCAAAGGAAAAACAAATGAGCACTGCTGTGGATTAACAAGAATGGCAGGTATGAGTTCCAGTGGCAGTGCAGGATTTAGCATTTTTATTTTCACCTCGTGACGCACTTTTGTTTACTGAGGCAATAATTTATTTTGTAAGTTGCCCCGAGAAGAAATCCTCTCCAGACAAGAAAGGATTAATGTAGGGATTATTTCCTTGTGGATAGTGAAGTAAGTAAATGATAGTGCAAGTTGTGTGATTAATAGGAATACAGGACAGTGCAATGAGTCAATAACAGCCTGACATCTTTTAATTTAGTCTTGTACAAACTGTCAGCCATAAAATTCAGTCAAGAGCACAGACATTTCAATCTTCAACCTTGTACCTTCATTCAAATGCTTAACAGTGATACACTCCAAATGGCAAATATCTGTTCTACTATTTCAATAATTAATTACTCTTATTCAGTAAATAGCTGATTGCCATCTACATATAAATGTCCAGAAAATGCCAATGTTTGTTGTAATATACAGTAGTCCCATAGAAATGCTGCTGAGAAGCATACAAACCTGCCGGGAGGTGTCTCTCTGTGGAAAAGTAGCCATTTGTCAAATTCAAAAACAGACCCAATGATATGTCAATTTGCTAACATCTGCTTGAGAATTTTCCTAATTTCATTAGGATACATCAAAATTTAAAATGGGTATAAATCAGGATAAACAATTAAGACTGAAGGAAGAAATCAAAAATAAAACCATATATTTCACCTTTAAATGTTAGAAAAGTAAGTTGTAGCTCTTTTAATTATCATTAATATGAAACAGGCACGGCATGTGTTCAAGGCATGCAATCAGAATACCTTTTTTTTCACTTTCAATATGACTGAAGCATGCCATTAAAATTCATTTGAAGAGAGACAGAATACTGAGCAGGCCTCATTGAGGCTAAATTTAAATTTGAAAATACTTTATGCAATTAAATAACAAAAATCAATACCACTTGTTTTTCTGGTATGAGACTGAAACTCTGGTAATAACTTTAAGAGGTTTCATTGATGTAGGGAACTGATACACAACCATTTTGAAAATTCAGGGCATGGCCATTTTGTGGAAATTTACCTCAGTAGGATGCAAAAGAATTTTATTAGAAAGTTGATGTAGTGTCAAAGTTTAGTGAGTTTCATGAAGGGCTTCTTTCTATGAGCTGAAGCGAGATATCTCACACTATTCAGTGAAACTCACCTCATTACCTATGTACTACACCTGTCTCTATGGCATCCCATTCATCCCATCTTCCCTATTGCCAGAGGTGTACGTACTCATCACTGCCGGAATCTCCACAGATTTCCAGTGCTGGTGCCATTTTTAAAGTTCAGATAAATACCTAGTTAAATATTACCAGCCATAGTTTGCCCTTCACCTTGCAGATGAGAGGGGGCAGGAGTGTTAACCAGAGGGAAATGTTTTGTGAGGCACATAGATGGCACAGTTGTCAGTTCAGTGCAGATACAAGTGCACATTCATAAATGTGTTGCTATTTTAGAAACAAGTAATGCAGGTTACCTGTTCTTAGCTTCATCCGATCTTAGAATGCTGTCGAAATGAAAAGCATAAAAACCAGGTGTGGAGCTGGACGAATACAGCAGGCCAAGCAGCATCAGAGGAGCAGGAAGGCTGACGTTTCGGGTCTAGACCCTTCTTCAAGCTTTCCTGCTCCTCTGATGCTGCTTGGCCTGCTGTGTTCGTCCAGCTCTACACCTGGTTATCTCAGATTCTCCAGCGTCTGCAGTTCCTGCTACCTCTGAAACATAAAAACCAGCTTAGTCTAACACCTTCTCATTCATTCAATGTGGGACCATATCATACTGGAAAGCATTCAAACAGTTGAAGATGTTCACTTGCATTCAGCAACAGAAAAAAAAATGTAAAGAGAAAAAGCATAACAGAAGCTGCATATGCCTCTGGAAACATAAAGACACCACTTGCCTTTCAAGCAGCAACACATTTACAGTCAATGAATGATCACCACATTCAGCTCACACGTACTGGAAACACATTAATAAAGTCCAGAGTGGCTGTTGAGCCTAATGCTACAGTACTCTATCATGCACAATCACAGAATTGTGATGATGCAGAAAGAGGTCATTTAGCCCATTGTACCTCCCCTGACTCTATTATCTAGTGCCAACCTCCAATCTCCTCATGTCACTGCACACCATAGCAACCCAAAAAATATTCGAATAACTTCTTGAATGCCTCAGTTTAATCTGCCTCCACTATGCAGGGCATTTCAAATCCTAACAACTCACAGCATGATTTTTTCTTTTTTTCTGATATCAACCTTTCTTCATTGCACATCACTTGAAATCTATGCCCTCTCGTTCTTGTTTCTTTATAAGAAAAAAAACACCTTCACCCAGCCTGCACATGATTTTGAAAACCTCAGTTAGAAAACCTCAATCAGATCTCCTCTCAGTCTTCTTCTGTCCAGGGGGAACAGTCCCAACTTCTTCAATCTATCCTCAAACAAGAAGGTGATGTTTCTCCCGCCCAACATCCTCACTTCCTCCTTTGATAACTGTTGGTTATTTGCTGTATCTGGTGCCGTCCTGGATAAACATTCCCCATTTTGGTTATTCACAAGCTAAGCGTCCCTTTCTTTTGTTTTATCTCTCAGCTTTTTTTTCCCATTTTTAAACAACATTGGATTTTGATGCGGACGTTTGATCTTGTCAGGGATTCTTTGAAGACATGCCTAAAACATTTCCTCTGTCCTCCTAATAATATCCCACCACAACCAAGTGCAAGTAGAGAACAGACAAAGAACCCTTTGCTGGAAATCTGAAAGTGAAACAGAAATTTCTGGAGAAATTCAGCTGGTCTGGCAGCATCTCTGAAGAGAAAGCAGAGTCAATGTTTCAGATTCAGTGATTTTGCTTCAGAAGTAAAGAGTTTTCTTCAGGATTCTGGTGTCACATCAATCCCTGTTCAAAGAAACTGGTTTTCACTAACTTGATGCTATACGTGTTGGCTTGGGAGAGGATATTGTTGTTGGAAAACCTTTTTCTAGCTCTGGATTGGGAATATCTTTTGAATGCATTGCTGATGGTTCTTCTTCAGTGTTTTAAAATGCCTGCTGTAGATTGTCCCCAAAGTGTATAGCAGTGTGGCAATTAGTCTTCCCTGGAAAACCAGGACCATAGTTTCAGGTTTGAGTTTCTTGTCCTGAAATATTCATTTCCTCCTAAGGTTGAGAATGTATTCAATGCAATAATAAAGTTCATATTCAGATATGCAGAAAATGGAAAGGATGGTAATTAAATTCAGAGGCAGGGATGCAATCCTAACTTAACTTAAATAATTTGATTATTGGAGAATAGGTGCCACCAAGACGATCTTGTTGAGGTATTTTTTATTTTACAGATGTTAGGAAGAATGACAATTGTTTACATTAGAAGTGTTAGGATATAGGTGGACTATTTGCCCTATTGTTGATTAGACGCCAGTGTAATTACTGCACTTAACACCCTTGACTAAAGGAGGCAAAGAATATTGGGGGTGGGTAGGAATGTAGAATTGAGGCAACAATTAGATTAACCATGACGGTATTGAATGGCAGAGTAGTCTTAAGGGGCTGTATGACTCCTGCTCCTGTAATTTCATATACACGCTGATGCTCAGTTCTGTAGCACTACAGCAGGATGGTAGAGGAACCCATTTTCTTCACAATTACTTGCGCATTAGTCAATTTCTTTCTGAGAACATCAATGCCAGATTCATGTTTCTCTTGTCTGAGAGACTACTTTGGCAACTTAAAAATCAGTTACCAAATATTAATGAAGAGTGCTTTTCTGTGTTGATAGACTTTGGTTGCTAAGGATTAACCTTCACTTTGAGGAAGGCTAACTGATGGGCCAGCATAAAGACAAATGCCACTTTGGAGCTTGGGTATCATTAGCCATCAAGCGGACATGAGGAGGTTCAGATCAGCCATGATCCTATTGAATGGTGAACAGGCTCAGGGGCCAAATGGTCTATTCCTGTTCCTATTTCTTTTGGTCTTAACCAGGTCCTGGTGATTTGCATTCCCCACAGTGGCCATGCACCTGCAGATCACCAGGTAGCTGGTAAGCAATTCTTCTTGTGAGCTAGTCAGTAGACAAATATGTGTGGAGGAAATGCCCAACTGCAGGGTGTCGTTTGGTGGAGGGAGTCAAAGGAAACATTAACTGGCTTGCAGTCTTCTTATGGAGACCTGATGAAAACTGTGGTTCTGCCTGGCCCACAGAAATTAAAACGAGAAAAGATTTTTCCTCTTCTTTGGCTCAATCCTAGAGCAGATTTTAACTTTAATGTGGTTGATTTCCATAGCACACAGGTCATTTGACTGTTGACCAAGGAAAAATGGCCTAGGTCAGTGTGAAACTTGATCCTTTCTTGCACTACGCCAGTGAACTGCACTCAACAACAAGACATGCCGATGCCTGGCCTGTAATACAATGGAAGAATTTTAGTTAATCTCAATTCTGAATCAGCCAGGGTTCAGGTCTGTCTGACAGGGTGGGAAGGGGAGAGGAACTAACCAGAGGGAGCAAACCTTGTCATCAGTAACGTCAAAGGGATATTCATTTCCCTCATGACCACACAAAAATGAAATTGAGAGGTTTCCCGTCATTCATTTGAAACTCCCCCAACAAAATTACAATTGGGTTCCTATGTATGTTACAGGATTTTCTGAGCATATTAAAATAGACTATTACACAAACTGACAAACACTCCAGCCATTCTTCAGAATAATCCTGTGTGTTGATACATGCTTAGAACTGAACTCCCTGAATTGCACCCTGATTTCAAACGAAGTTTTTTTTTGCCAATACATCTTGTAGTGTTGTTGTTCTGTTTGTTGCAGTATTTTTATAACTAAACTCTTTTGAAAAGTCACAGACACCTCAAAGGCCGTACCCTCATAAAGAGAGTATATTCCTTTTCCTGAAAAACATTAATGAGCAGGATGGACTTTTGATTCAAAAACAATACAGCAATGTTGATTGTTATGTACCAAATGTATTGAATTCAGAAGTCTCCTTCAATTGGTTTGGTAATTCCTTCCACAATCATAATACAACAATACTCACTTTGGCAGCTGAATTAACTCATCTATTAGAAACCTGAATTAAATATGAATAGTGAAACCTTATGTGCCTTTGTGTATATATTAAAAATAGTAACGTACACAAAATAGTGGTTTTCCTACTATAACAGTGACCCCTGATAACCGCACCATCGACTTTTAGTGGATAGACCCCCTCATCCCCTTGAATGAATTAGCCAGACAGCCCCAGCCAGAGTGGTCAGAACCCTAACCAATACTTTTACAGTCTCCTAACTGTGTTTCTACAATTCGTCAGGTTGGTTGCATTGGACCCAGAGCGATGGCTGTGACCGAATGCCCAGACTGCAAAGTTATGCATCTCCTGACCCTGACTGTGAACTGACTGTTCCCAATCCCCTGGACTGATATTGGAGGCTGCCTTTGACTTACTGTGCAGGGACCCACTGACTGAAGTCTGTCTCCCTGGATTTGATAAAGGACTAGAGCCATCGAGTCATATGACACAGAAACAGGCCCTTTGGTCCACCCAACCCATGCCGACCACAATCCCAAACTAAACTAGTCCCACATGCCTGCACTTGATCCATACCCCTCCAAACATTTCTTATTCATGAACTTATCTAAATGTCTTTTAAACTTTGTAACTGTACCCACATCTGCCACTTTCTCTAGAAATTCATTCCCCACGTGAACCACCCTCTGTATAAAAAAATTGCCCCCATGTCTTTCTTTAAAATTTTTCTCTTCTCAAATTAAAAATATGCCCCCTCGTCTTGAAATCCCCCACCGTAGGGAAAAGACTCTTGCCATTCACCTTATCTTTATCCCTCAGGATTTAATAAATGTCTATAAGGCCACCCCTCAACCTGCTACACTCCAGTGAAAAAGGCCCAAGACTATCCAGCCTCTCCTTACGGCTCAAACCCTCCATTCCAGGCAACATTCTGGTAAATCTTTTCTGAGCCCTTTCCAGCTTAATAATATCTATTCCCCTTACACTTTGAGACATGGCTTTTTCTTGTAGCGTATGCAGTGTGTTTGGCGCATTCATGGCTGTCGTAAGATGCAAGTATGAGATTGTTTTAGCACTGCGCTATTCAGCAAAAATGTCCACCCCTTTGATAACTGCTGGCAAGTAAGAGAAGCTGCCTAACTTTGTGTCTGCACAAAACTACAAGCAAAGGCAGAAGTACTGTGAGCATTTAAAAATGTGGCTGAGGAGGCAAAGCACTAAAAAGCAAGGTAAAAAGCTGTGAGCATCCAGATGGGTGCAAGATGTGTGGGCACCAGGAGAGTAAGCGAGTAGCCCCAAGATAGATCATGTTCCATGAGCTGGCTGCCAATCCGTGCAGACAAAGCATCCTGGCATTGCAATAAAAGGTGGCAGTGTGGTCCACTTGCAGCAGTGAAGAGCAAATGCACATTTTATGTGGATTGGAGATGTGCCCTGATGATTGCAGAGGCTGGTACATGTCAAATGGCAGTGTCTGTGATTGTGAGGTGCATACATATGGAGTGTACCCTTAGATGTTGATGTCAGGTGTCCAGCATGGAAACCAGGAGGGGTAGACAGTGAACTGGAGTCACTTACTCTGACATTCATGCAAAGAATTCTCAGTCTCTATTTTCTGACAGTGAGTGGTAGAATAGGAGAATGCTTTCAATGAGGCAAGATTAAGTAATGATGAGTGATGATTCCCAGTAATAGGCCTCTTGCTGTTCATGCATGACAATCTTATCTTCATGTCTGAGTCGTGTTTGGGAAATGCAACTTGCCGGTTTTGACGTGGAGAAAGATTTGTTTGACATCTCACAGGATTCTCCCAAATTTCTCACTATAACCCACATCATTCAGGACTTGGGAAGGTTCTGTCCTCCATATTGTAACAGTATGCCCTGCCTGCCAAGTAGGGTGCCAATTTGCCCTTGTCTGCCATGTCCAACACAATTGTCAGAAAATGTGCAGTGTAGCTCCAGACTAACAGTGTTTGCCCAGGTGCAGAATGCACCTTTTAAAGCTGAAGTTGGCATCAGAGCTGCCAGTCAATTTTAGGATATCCCTGTAGTGGTGAGTTCTTCCAGGAATGATGGGTTGTGAGATGATGTTAGAATTGGGAGAGAGGGGCTGCAATGAGGTAGGGTAGGTAATTAATGAAGTACATTTGGTAAGCTACTATGATTCTATAAATCTGTGATACAATGACAGATCTGTTCAGACCTGTGGAGAGATATCTTCTAAGAAGTAAGAAAACTGACACTTAGCCAAAGAAAGTATGATTCATCCCATTATTCCCAACTCACCTGATACCGTTTTGCAAAGTAGATGCCTGAAATTTACCCTTCCATTTTACTTGTAGAAGATATTGCTTGAAGAAACTTGAGCTATTGCTTGCTTGAGTTAGCTTTTAGTCTTTGGCAACATTCTCAACACAGACTTTCAAATACTTATAAAACAAAATAAGAAATTCAAGGCTATGTTAGGTAAATAGCTACAGAATCAGTACACACAAGGAGAATAGATTGAAAAAATGTCATTACGTAATGGAGTATTAGTGAGGCATTTTGCTTTTATTTATTACATTCCTTTTACAAAGGACAAAGGAGTGCCTCAGTTAAAAGGCAAGAAAATGTTTACATCCTCTAATGTAGTAATCACTCAAAAACTGCGGGGGTGGAAATTTGCAAGGACCAATCATTACTGATGTGCTTTGACTTCAAATATTTCTAACATTAGATTTTGAGGTTTTTCTTCTGTGCTTAGTCGTTTATCTCAAGCATTACGTCCATTGTTCCTTGCGCGTTGATCAGCGTAATGCATCAGCGCAATTAACATTTAAGACCTTTTGGCATGGATGATGAACTTGAATTATAATATGTGATTAACTTCTATGTTGGTTTGATTTAAACTTGTGTAAGGCTCTTTAAAGATAAGTTCAATAGGATCCAGAAAATCAATACAGAATAAAAACTTAAAAGGAATGACTAAGTTCACATTTGTGAGATCAACTATTGCTTGAGAGTGACTTACAAAGTGAAAGTATGGTTGAAGGCACTCAGTCGTCGAGAACCTGGGCCAATTTTGACTGGCAGAAACAAAATTGATCCATGGAAATGCTCTTTACTGGAATTGTATGATTTAATTGAGTTCTTTTCTTTATCTAGCTCTATTGCTAATTGTTCTGTGAGACAAAACTGACTACTTATCTGGTTTTATTTTGATTAAACAAAATTCAAACTTAAGCAGATGGATTGAAAGTCTGCTATATTTGGAAAAGGAAGAAAAAGTAATTTCAACTTAGATTGCACATTTAAATCCTCCAGATTTCCAAAAATGTGAGTTTCAGTCAATCATCTACTTTATAAATGTAGTCACTGGTATAATAAAGGTAATGTGGTAGCCAATTTGCACACAGCAAGATTCCATAAACATCACTGAGATACTGGATACATCATCTGTTTCAGTGATGTCAGTTGAATAATAAATATAGGCCAAGATACCAGAGAGAAGTTTTATGCTTTTATTGAAATAGTAATAAGGGATCATTCAAATCCATTTGACAGAGCAGGCACCACCATATTGATGGCAATTTCAATAGTGCAACACATTGTCAAAGAGAGAGAGTTTTACATGTTGCCAGAAATTGTTTTCAATTATTTAGAGTCATAGAGTTATGGAGCTGTACAGCATGGAAACAGATCCTTGGGTCAAAGTTGTTCATGCTGACCAATACCCTAAATAAATCTAGTCTTATTAGCCAGCATTGACCCATAACCCTCTAAATCCTTCTGATTCATATACTCATGCAAATGCTTTTTAAATGTAATAATTGTCCCAATCCTCACCACTTTCTCTGGCAGCTCATTCCATACACATCCCATACCTCTGCATGAAAAAAGTTGCCCCTTCGGTCCCTTTTAAATCTTTCCCATCTCACCTTAAACCTATGCGCTCTAAGTTTGGACTCCCCCACGTCAGGGAAAAGACCTTCTCTATTCACCCTATCTGTGCCCCTCATGACTTTATAAACCACTACTTACTGGCACAGAGCCTTCTTATTCACACCCTCAACTAACTACTCGGACATCGCGGTAGATTGCAGCATTTGAAGAAAAATTGACTCGAAATTGAATCAACTGTTAATATTTCATGTAGTAATTCAATTAAATAACAAGTATATTTGCATTGGTGTAAATAAATTAAGAAATGATAATGATTGTACAGAACCATATGGTAAACTTTGCAGTATTTGAGGTATACATGTTTTGCAGAAGAGGAACAAGAGAGAAGGTCAGAAGTCAGACGACACCAGGTTATGTTCCAACAGGTTTATTTGAAATCACAGGCTTTCAGAGTGTTGCCCCTTCATCAGGCGATGTTAGATGACCAAGAAAAAAGATAGTGCAGCTGCCCAGTGCAAAAAACAAAGTCATTGTTAATGGTAGTGAAAGAAAGAAAGATGTAAAACAGTTGTAAATTTAGGTGTGAGAGAGAATGGGTCCTTCCTATCGAGGGGAACGTAAACAAGACAAAACATGACAAGGATACAGTGTGGAAGTGGGGGAGAGAATGAAAGAAACGTGGGGAGCATACATACTGCAGTCAGTTTTTGAAGATATGAAATTCAAAATTGAGACTGAGAGGCTGTAAAGTGCCAAAGGGAAAAAATGAGGTGATATTTCTCTAATTTGCGTTGTGCTTCGTTGGAACATTAAAGCAGGTCCAGGACAGAAATGTCAGCATAAGAGCAATAGAGTTTATTGAAATGGCAACAATTGGAAAGTCAGTGTCATTCATAGAGATGGACCAGAGATGTTCTGAAAAGCAGTCCCCCTGTCTGCTATTTGTCTTGCCAATGTAAAGGAGACCCCATTGTGAGCAGCGAATACAATAGACTATATTGAAATGTGCAAGTAAATGCTGCTTCAACTGGAAAGGATGAGTGGGGCCTTGGACTGTGAGAAGGGAAGAGGAAAATGGGCAAGTGTTACATCTTACACAATTGTATGGGAAGGTGCAATGTGTTATGGACCAAACCCAAACCCCTCAAAACATTTTAGGAAGTTAGCCTACATGCTAACTTTTTCTTATTTTAAAGGCAAATATGAAGTGCCGTGTTCTAGATGCAATGCAAATGGTCAAACTACTCGACATTAAGGAAATACACAATTTATTTAAACATATAGCTAAAATATAAATAAAAGAGAGAACTTTGAATAACTTAACTCTATTGGAAAACTTGACTGAAATACTAGATATAGTAACTATTACTAATTAACTGTTCCAATATAGTAACATCCTATAAACACAACCTTTGGCAAAAAGGAAAATTCAGAAAAATAGATTTTTCTCACAGGTGATGCAGCAGGGGGAAACCCCAGCTTCTAGCTGTAACTGAGGGAGAGAAAAAAAAGCTTCTACTTTTTTAGGCCCACAACAGCAACTGCTTAAAGCTGATCCTAAAAACTAAAAAATAAACATAGAAATCTTGGTCTGTGAGAGATGAACACACCCATCCAGGCTGCCTCCACAGTTCCAACTTTTAAAAAAAATCAAGGCCTCACAAAATACTTACTGAAGTGATTTTGGTAGATTGCTTGCCACCTTTGCCTTACAACCTCTCTTCAAGAAAAAGGACAAAATAACGTTTTTAAGCCACATCATCGTCACATATGGGGGAGTGAGGAAGTGTTAGGCGTGATGGAGGAGTTGATCAGGGTATCTTGGAAGGAAGAGTCTCATGGAATGATAACAGTGGAGGGGAAGAGAAGATAAGACTGATAATGGCATCCTCCTGGAGAAATGGAAATAGCAGAGAATGATCCATTGATTGTGGAGACTGGTGGAGTAGAAAGGGGAACACCTTCCAATGTTCTGGTAAGGAGGGCTAGAGGTGAGGGCAGAAGTACGGGAGATGTGTCAGATATGGCTGAAAGCCCTGTCACCATAATGGGAAAACCCTTGGTTGGGGAAAAAGGAGGTTGTGTTCGAGGAAGCCCGCTGGAAGGTGGCATCATCAGAACAGATGTGATAGAAACAGAAAACTGGGGGAATGGAATGGAATCCTTGTTGGATGTAAGGCATGAGGAAGTGTAGTCAAGGTAACTGTGGGAGACAGTGGGTTTGTAATAAGTATTGGTGGACGGTTTATCCTCAGAAATGAAAAGAGTGAAATCAAGGAAAGGAAGGGAACATTTTCATATTTTTGGTGCTGCGTTGGCCACTTCTACCCAGATTGCATCAAAGCATTTAAACACAATAAATAAACTTTGTCTCCTTTCTCTTTATAACTCATTCTCTCTAAATGTATCTTCTCAAGTTTCTCTGCATTAAGTTTCATCATACCTTAAACAGACCAAACTATTCACTATATTCTCATGAAGTCATGTCCAAAGCTCTCCACGGTTAAAAATTCTATTTATACTCTGCAACTTTTGAAATGTTGTCTTGATCATCAAGTCTAGATCCTAAAGCAGAATGTGACAATACTATGGTTTTAAGACATGGATTTTGTCCTGGCTTTTTTTTATGAAGAAAGATTGGGACAGAGGTAACAATCAGTCTGCTCGAAGCCAATAAAGTAAACAGCCTGTGAGGCCTTTTTTTAATGTTGAAACAATAGAAGCAGCATGAATGGGTGGGGTGAACTCCCAAAGAATCAAGACTTCTAGTTTTGGCTTTCTGCAGTTACTGGGACCTTGAAGCTGGATGTGGAAGCTCTTATTCCTCTCTCTGCCACAGCTAAAAGCTGGGGTTCTCTTCCTGCTGCTAGAATTGTATATAAGCCAATCTATTTTACTGGATTTCCCTTTGCCAAGGGTGTGTTTATGCGAAGTTACATTATTGGAACAGTTAATTAGTAGTAGTTTATATATATTATTTTGTTAAGCATTTTGATAGAGTTACAGTTAAGACAATTCTTTTGTTTTTATTTTTATTTTGTCTATTTAGATTGTAATGTAGACATAAAGTATGCTTTGCTTAAAGTTAAGTAGTTTTACCAATTAAACTGCATCTGGAACACAACACTTTCCACTTACCTTCAAAATTAGGAAAAGTTAGGGTCTAGACTATCAATATATTTTGAGGGGGTTTGGTCTGGTCCACGATAAGAATCATAACAGACTCAAAACTTCAACTCTCTTTGTCTTAGTCCACAGATGCTGCCAGACTTGCTGAGTTTCTCCAGCATCCCCAGTATTTTCGAGATAGTAGGAACTGCAGATGCTGGAGAATCTGAGATAACAAGGTGTAGAGCTGGATGAACACAGCAGGCCAAGCAGCATCAGAGGAGCTGGAAGGCTGATGTTTCGGGCCTAGACCCTTCTTCAGAAATTTCTACTGAAAACGTCAGCCTTCCTGCTCCTCTGATGTTGCTTGGCCTGCTGTGTTCATTCAGCTCTACACCTTGTTATCTCTCTCTCTCCCCAGTATTTTGTATTTTTTTCCTATGATAGAACCATTAATTTTCAAAACCTGATGACAATATTGGCCAAAATACCATAAGATATCTT
This sequence comes from Rhincodon typus, assembly GCF_021869965.1. Classification (NCBI taxonomy): domain Eukaryota; kingdom Metazoa; phylum Chordata; class Chondrichthyes; order Orectolobiformes; family Rhincodontidae; genus Rhincodon; species Rhincodon typus. Next base: position 157,843,201 of record NC_063332.1, on the reverse strand, counting down.
CAGAATTATAAATACAATATTATTGTGCAAAGCTGGCTGAAGTGTCATTGTCTAGCATTATTATAGTTTGTCAATAATCAGTTTACATTACTCTGCACATTGATAAAAAGAACTGAAATATTGCCTAAACACGGGCTTGATGTAAGACAGAGAAAGAAAAGTCGGTGACTGTGGATATTAAAACTGTCTTAAAATGGTATATTTTAAGTTTCAAGAACCAATGCTTGCTAAACATAAGCATTTCTCATACCACACAATTGTGCTACTTATTTTGAGGGTTATCACTTCAGATGACAGAAACACCATAGTGGTGATTCCAAACTCTGCTATTTCTTTCTCCCATCCAAAATGGCATCAATAAGTTTACTTAAAATACAAGTGAGAATCCTCAAAAATCTTTGCTCCCATTTGTTACCATCAATACATTTATAATCATGAAAAATTTGAATGTCCTTAGTGAAATGAATTGTAATGTATAGTTTATTCTATTCCCGACTCTATGGTCTTCAGTATTGAAGAATGATGATCATCTCCTAATTTATCATGGGTTTTCTGCCCAATTACTGATTCTGCACTCCTTTTGAATTTTCATTCTGACAGGAATTCCCCTTTCAGTGTAACTTCTCATGCTGAAGCCTTCAATTAGATATTGACATCACTTAGTACCAATATCTCTATCCAAACTTGGACAACAATTTGTCAATGCCATGCACTGACTCTACTTAACTAAGTCAGATTGGACTCACTATGGAACTTAAGAATTTAACTCGATGTTCATTCACAATTTCTCTTCTCTACTCATGAGTCACCAGTAGGATATATGCATCCTAATTAATGCTGCTTAATCAAGGCTATTTAATTTAATTTTCTATGTGTTCTCTCATGGAAAGACTTTGGCTGCTATTCTGGACTCAAATTCATCACTTGCATTTCCACTTAGTTCTTTTCCTCATTCTTTTTTAGTTTTGTTTTCTCTCTCTCCAAGATCCTTATCTCCTGCTATTTCTTCCCTCTGGAAATATGGCGTGCTTTCCTTATTCTCAACCTCATCTCTTCAGTGTTCTCTGATGTTCCAACCCTCCCACAACACTCTCAGCCTTGGCTCTTTCTTCGATAGGTCTATAACTGCTCTCTGTGTCTCTGGTGGTATTTTCTGAAGGACTCATCAAGGCATTATGTGGAGCAACAACAGGCATACCCCACTTTATTATTAACTCCAAAGGATGCCAAATGATGTCTGACCTTCCCAATCTCCTCGCTTCTGACTGCACCCTTCTCAATGCTGATGCCAAGGCCTTTGCAAGTGGATTAGCTCTCACCACCACTCTTCATACCTTCATCTCAAATGTCTGTCTTCTTATGAATGAGGCTCTGGCAACCCTTAATCTTATTGAGGACAATTGTTTCAATGGGTTCTTGACAGAAATGTGACCAATGGGCAATGACACCTTGTTGCTAACTAAAACAGATCCCTTCCCCACTCACCATCCCCTACCTGAGTCCTGTTGTACCTTACTGCACTTGTCCTTACCCAATTGTGATGGTAATGATCACAAAATCATACTTTAGTTTGTTTCTTTGCTTTCTTTTTCCTTTAGGCATCTCAGCTTGTTTGAAGGGCACAGACATGAATGGATATGACAGATGTTCGACATCACATCTGGCTGGACCATATAATAGAATCTCAGATCTTGTTTTCATTTGAGAAGACTTCTCATTACTTCCTGTCGAAAAATTGCTATTCTAATGAACATCTCCACGAGTACATTGCCAATTGATTTTAATTTCCAGCACGAATGCTTGACTGTAAAATATTTTCCCAGATAAAGAGCCAAAGCAAATATAATGGCCCCATTACTATATGGAGTAATGAGATCAGACATACAACAAACTTGTAAATTTATTTTCATAATTACTGTTTAACTTTAAGAGTTGCACTTATATACAAATCTGCAGATAAAAATGAGTCCAAAATATTGTCCAAACACTCCTGTGGTTCATTTTGTTTTGGACACAACAAGAATCAAGGGTAGTACAGATGGTATTAGAAATTGGAGTTGCAAGAAGAGATCAGCTCTGATCTTGTTCAATGGTGAAGCTCAAGAGGAGTATATTCTAATTCTGCTCCTGTTTCTTATATTATTAAGTTCAATCCTTGCAGATAGTTTTGTTTTTTGATGTCATTTTTGAAAGAAGAAGAAAAGCAGGAAGTTTCATTTAATTCTGAGAACTAAAAGGATAATTTCCTCAGCAGTGCACTAAATTATCACCTTCAAATATTAGAAATTTGTCATTTTTATACATGAATGTTAAGGGGAAATGCAATGTTAGTTGTGGAATCCAAGTAATGCAAAGTGGTCAAAAGTAAAGTTGAACATTTTTTTCAGCTTGTCCTTGTTATCAGTTGTATTTTTATACAGTTTCATGATGGGTTTCTGAAAATGCTTAGGAAGCTTGCATTGTTGTTACTAAGCACATCTACAGACACAATGCCTTCTGCATAATGGATGAGCAGAATCTAATCTCCACATATTAAATTATCACACTCTTGGCGACAGTTCTGAGTTTGAACCTACAGTAGCACAATATTGCTTGTATCTAAGATGCATGCTTTCCTTCCAGTTCCCAGAAATACACAGACATGATAACAGTAATTACACTGCATTTATTGACCATAGTATTTATTGACCGCGACCTATAATGACACATTGTTAATGGCTGCTGTTGTAGTAATGCCACGCCACTATCAAACATGGGTAATTGCATGGGCCTTAGAGGTCAGAACCTCAAGATGTAAGACCGCATTATCACCAGACTGCATCGCCTTCCGGCCAACAGGCATTTGATTGTAAATTTTCTACCAGAGAAGCCTGGCAAATAACTTACCAAGCACGCCAGCAATGTCCATTTGAATCCTCTGCAGATAAACTACATCTGCCAATTATCAAAAAAAAAATGCCATCCCATCGATTGGTATTGTGTCAATTACTTTTCTGGCTGTCATGCCACATATGATTTACTTTTACCAGAAGAACTGTCTAGCGGTGACAAGAAAACTAGGTCTAAGGTATGTTCTAATTGATTCTATTTTACCATTGATCAAGGTAAAGGAGACATACATGGGGGATTTTGACATGGAATTCAGGACCCTGACATCGGGACCAAATGGAGAAACTGGACCTGCAATTGTTCTTAATAGGATTGATGGCACAATCTTCCTGCTTATTAATTGTGCATTGCTGTGCTTCCTGATCTGTTAAGGATGGCATGCAAGCTCTCAACATCCAGGCACCCATAAATGTGTGAAATTTAGTAATAATTCTGAGGATGAAACTGATAGGCTTTTTGGAGCTGAACAGGAACTCTTCTGGAGTCAGTAGTGAAGGTGAAAGCTGCCATGTTCCCAGAGCACCATAGCCTTCTCCTTCATTGAAGAAAAATAATCGGTGTTGAGTTTAACATGAGGTTCACCGACACCTCAGGTGAGGGACAGGGTTGAGAAGGTAAGGGATCCCTTTCTGGCCAAAGGCATTGTCTTGGAACCTGGTACCTCTGACTCTTATGGCACCACCCCTTATGGGCTTCACCAATCTGGTAATCTCCAATATACAAGGGACCAGTCTGCAACAACCACAAATGTCATGTGAGTTCACAAAATTGCCCCTCGAGTGACAGGAAAGCCTTGTAAAGTCATTCTGTTTGACTCCCTTAATTTCCTTGCTCCCATAGGACCAGGAAATTTCAGACCCTAATAATAGAACAAATGTATGCATTTGAATTAGTAAACTGGATGTAAATAATAGCTTGAACTTTCGATGTGGAGTATATAAAATGAAGTAAGAGTATCTTGATATATTTTAAACCTCTCTCTTTCTATGCATATACATAAATATATGTGCATTTTGATCTGAAACCAGTATAGTAAGGGAAAGTTTTAATTCCTTTAGTGTCTATCGAATCTGTATTGTTTTGAAGGACATTTTAAAAGGACATTTAAGAAATCACATCAGTGATAACGGGATCATTTGTAATTTTCTTGAATTATAATAAACATTTGTCAATGTGACTTAGTGAGCCTTGACCTGGCAACCAATGGAACAATGTGAAAATCCAAAAGCCTGTAATAGACAGACAAAAAGAGGAACTAGAGGCAGAAGTTAATCAGTACACAGACACGGGCACTTTTGGAGGGTAAAAATGATTAAGCCCTGGAAGATTGTGTGGATATCTTGGAGATGCTAACGAGCTGGGTGTTTTACAATCCTCTGCCAAACCATGAACAATGGTTGATTGGAAAAAAATTCTGGAGAGCTCCATCATTAGGACTGTAATGGTCCAAAGGAGGCAGAACAGGTTCATAGAAAAGTAAAATAAAACAATGAACTGCAGATGCTGGAAATGTGAAAGAAAAACAGAAGTCGCTGGAGAAACTCAGCAGATCTGTCAGCATTCTGTGCAGAGAAAGCATAGTTAATGTTTTGAGTCCAGTTTCCTTCTTCAGTTCTGAATTTTCTTCAGCAATTTCTGTTCACAGAAAGGTATCTTGCTGATTATAATTATCCCATGAATCTCTGAGGTGAAGGCCACTGTCATATAGAACTCCTGATTTACCCTGAGTAAGCAGAGAGCAGCATATTGTGGAAATATATAGCTATATTAGCCATACATGCTGAAGGGAAAAAATTTCAGGTGTGTAAGACATAGTTTTGTTGCATTGACTGTTTAAAGTGAAAACTACCTTTTTATTTGAAGTATAAGTTACCCTTTTATTCATGTTTAAATTCTATTGGTTCTGATTCATGTGAAATGGAGTGTTATGGAAAAGTTAAATCATAGCATCCCTACAGTGTGGAAGCAGACCATTCAGCCCATTAAATCCATACCAACACCGCAAAGAGCATCCCGCCCAGACCCACCCTTATCCCCGTAACCATGCATTTCCTGTGGCTAATCCACTTAGCCTGCATGTCCCTGGACACAATGGGCAATTTAGCATGTCCAATCCACCTAACCTGCACATCTTTGGACAGTGGGGAGGAAACCAGAGCACCCTGATGTTGTCTGCACAGACAGTCACCCAAGGGTAGAATCAAATCTGGGCCCTTGGCACTGTGAGGCAGCAGTGCTAACTGCTGTGCCACCTACCACCCTCATATTGGCTGTTTCTTCATTTGGCTACTTTGATTTGCATTGTAATACAATTATCATTTGAATTTTTACATTAAACTACAAAATCCTCCACTAACTTAGCTGGCTACATTGAGAAAGATCACCACCACTTTACATTCAAGGAATTACCGCAAAGTTTACTTTGACAAAAATGGCGGCTGCTTTGTGGGGAAACACTGAGCTTTATTAGGACGTTTAACAGCCAGAACGAGCAGCTGGACCTGTCAACTGCCAGTTGGCAGATTCTTTGATCCTGATTTCTCCTAAACCATTGTGTCAGCCTTAATTTATACATTCAAATTCTGCCATGATACCAAGGTGAAAATTCAACTTGCACAGTCCTGCATTCGACAAAAGTTATTAATGTACTCAAGGATTTAATGTGACACCATTCAACAATGTATCAGAGATTGTTATTTTATAAAGATAATCTGAAACCATCTAAAATGTACTGATCTCCAGTGGAACAAAACAGAAAACACTGGAACTTTTCAGTAGGTCAGGGTACATTTGGCATAAGAACTGACAGCGTATTTTTGGTACGGGCTCTTTGTCAGCAATTTCATTTCCACCCCACCTTCGCACCACAATCCTTAATCCCTTCTTGTCTCTACTGAAGCAGATCTAATTATTTCTTGAAATCATTGACACTAGGGGCATCAATGCTGTGAGTACTACAAAACTTTGCATAAGAAGAAAGAACTAAAAATGCAGAAGACAGATCAACTCTGAAGGGAAATTAAGACACAAGAATAAAATCATTCTTAATCTGAATTTGGAAGCATTGGCCCAGTTTGTGTGCATGTGATTGAAATTCTATGAACAAGAGAACAAAAACAGAGATGTTGCTTGCTCACGAATCGGAAAGGAAAGATGGAAAATGCAATCACTTCAGTCTGAGACAGATTAAGGAAAGGTTCATTTTGACCTCTTGAAATTATCTCTGTGTTTTGAGGATTCTGCAAGCAGCTTGGATGAATAAACGTTCTCCTTTGCTAAATTGAATCAACTACATATATCTTAGAAGAACTTTATAGAAGAAGCATAAAGTATAAAGTATTCAAGAGCTTTGCAGAAGGAATTCATCATTTACATCATTTTTCCTCAATGAAGGTGGTGAGGAGGATAAATAATTGGACATGTTGACCTTGGAAATATACTTATCCACTTCTCGTCACCTCAGCAATTAAGCTCACCAGCAACTCAGGCTCATTACTGGCTAATTACTGAACACTTGAAAACCTCTCTTCACACTGGCTGGAGGACATGCCTTCCCAACAGAGAAGAAGGGTGGCTTGGAAATGAAGGGGACCTGTCTGCTAGGTTGGAAGTCGTCCAATATTTACTCCAATCTCGGACCAAATAGAACTGCGGGTGTGGAGAAAGGGGGTGGCTGTTGAAAGCCATTCCACTGCCCATTCCTCTGACCTGCCCCAACTCCCCTTTCACCTTGAATCCTCCCATGAGAAGCAAAACAAAAAGAATTCCCAAAGGGAGAATAAAATGGTAATACATAGAAATGAAGTATTGGTCTTCCAATATAATTTGTACAATTTGAGTCAGATCAGTTTGTCTTATGTGAAAATTTTACTTGATTTTCCTTCTGGGTTACCTTCTTTCTGTTCAGATCCATGAAGACTAGGCCTCAACTGATGATCTTTAGAACCTCCAAGTTGCCAGTCTCTGATTGGCTGACATGTTTTGGCAAGGAAGAAATCCATTGTTGAAGCCTAGGATTGGCCAAGACGCTCATCAGTCAGCTCTGAACGAACTGATTGGAGCTCAAAGTAGTGAGCTTTCTCAATGGTGGGGGAAGCATATCAGTCTCTATAGAAAATGCCCACCCTGCACATAACTACAAACCAGAATCTCGGTCTTTGTCTTTCATTTAAGCTTATTTATTTAGATCATTTTTTGCTCCTCAAGTTAACAGTGAGGAACATAAGGGGAAGAAATACATTCAATATTTTGTACCTAGTTTTTTTTTAACCACCAGTTTAAGGCTTAGATATATACTTGGATTTTGCAAAGTCTGATTTTGAATGGCTATCTCGCTGATCCAGGTTGACATGCTGAGCACTGAGGCACCTCTTGAATAACATCAAAGAACAAAGGGTACTGAGATGATACAGCAGGTTTAAATCAGCTTCATCATGTACAAATTCATTATCACACTGAGAAGAAATGGAAGAACACTTCCTGGCAGATTCAGATCAAAAATGGACAACATAGAACACAAAAATTGGACATTTTGGAGGCAACCGTTCTCAAGATACAGTATTACCTTAAAATTACACACAAACAATGAAGCTGAATACATTGTGACAATACGCTGCTGCATTTAATTGGTCCTACTCCAGCTGATGTTATCAATACTAAGAGGGTGCAAATACTCTTGACAATATCCTAAATGGGATTTTGATAATTACTTCAATTTAAGAACAAACAAATTTTTGCAAAAGCAAAATTTAACAAAATAGATCAGCTTCCAGGGTCTCTACAGATAAATTTCATTAATGATATCTGTAAATTAATGGAAAACAAGGAAAATGGCACTTTAAAATCAGATGTCATAACAGATAGAATTATTGTTGGAAATCTTGATGTAAGATTGTCAGATTTCTAAAGTGCAAGGAAGGTTAACTTTGGAGATAACAATTCAAATTGTACTGAAAGAACAAACCAGAAAGACGCATAGACAGATTCTGAGAAGAAAAGAATAGCCACACCTCAATAAAACAACAGAATCTGTTCACTTTATAAAACATAAAGAAGCACATTACATATGGCAGTACCCCCTGACTAATAGTCTTCCTTGACTCCATTAAGGGCAGCTCCCTTTTGGCCCTCAAACATGACCCTTTTCTTGAAGTACATACACTTGTTTGCTGTAAAAGCTGCTTATGCATGCTGTAGATGTGCCATTCGCATAGCATGACCCTATACATTAGCATCTCCATCCCTTTTATTGTTCACTGCTCTGAACTATGACAAATGTCCTGCCTCTTCCTCTGAGCTTAAAGGTAATGCACGCTGCAGAGGCTGGCAGGCTCAAAGTAAGCACAAAATGAGTGCATGCTAAGAAATGAAAAGAGCCCTAAGAAGCACGTGTACAGATGCAGGAGATGTATGTGTGTGTCCCTGCATGCAGAGACATGCAAGCCGTCAGTGTCTCTAAACTCCAAAGTGAAATCCTAAAAGACTGATGTGTTTTGAGATTGGGACCCAGAGCAAGAAAGGTGAAATAGTGAGACTGATGATTAGGCAATACTGACTTGTGTGTACAAGTTCAGGATAAATAGTGTCCAAGGAGAATACAGGGACATTAAGATAAATTGGATGGAAGCTCAGACAAGCAAACAGCAAGCTGCTGTCACCAGGTCACCACTCTAATTTTCATGCCAGGAATTGGCAGCAGCTATTTTCTTGGGGAAGGAGAGCAGAATTAGAAGTAGCATATAATGTAACAGGTTGGATTAATCATGAGATGGAAATACATGGAAATCAGGTAGTCATGCTAGATCAAGAGATTATAAAGCTGCCATATCAAGCTTACAGGTGTGGTAAGGTGACCCACAACCTCCAGGATTGTTATGGAAATATTGTTATATGAGCTTGGATTAAAAACTCGAATGTGGAAGCCAAGTTTAAACCCACTAGGATTCTCAACTGGTGATCTGCAAAACTGGAACAGACAGTATTCATGCAACCACCCCTTGGAAAATCAACTTCCCATCAGAACTAGACAGGCCTGGAACTGTCTGGCCAGGGGCTAACGGCCTCATTGTTTCAAAATGAACTGATGTTTCCACGTCCAGTGAAGCTGCTTTGTTAGAAGAATGTTACACAGATTTGGTAACACCCAGCTCAGTGGGAGGCCACAGGCATAGCATGACAAGAACAGCACTTGACAGTGAGAGTTCAACATCATGTTCTGTGATCTCCAAATATGGAAAGTGCTCACTTCATTGGATCTTCCTGTCCCCATCCAAAACCAGTATTGGACACAGGCCACAGAATCTTCGAGAAGGGTATGAAGAGGAAGATAAAAGGAGCAATTTTGAGACAGCTCACTTTGCTTTTGCACCTTCTTCAACAGCATCTCCAGAGAGCTCTTTTAACTGGCAGCTGAGCTGCACAACATATCTAGCTCCTTGTACCTTGTGGTGAGCATCATCAGGCTGACCAAATCTGGAAGACCACCTCAGTGAGATAACCCAAAAATTAGAACCAGCTCTAGACGAGGGGGTAGACCAAATTGATGACTGCAGATCCTGAAATACCAGCCCACCTTCAAAGGCTGGGGAACAGCCTCTTTGAATAGGTATGACTAGTCTTTTCAGACAAACAGTTCAAATACACCGGTAGGCACTTGAGGATAGGGTGTAGTGAATAGTCAGAAGCATGTGTCAGAAGTAAATAGTTAGTGTAGATTTCAGACTATTTACTGAAGGGTCCAGTGAAGAGATTGATAGAGTTTGATAGGGTTCAATTAAAGTACATTAGTAGAATCGGATAAGTATTGTTTATCCTTGATGAAGTGTTCAATAAAGTTATATAGGATCTTCCCCTGACTCTTGTCTCCAGTGTCAATCTCACTGTGTAACTTGCTTGAGTTAAAAAGGGTTACTGCAAATAGGTCACGGTTAGTCAGGGTATGCTTACCCACTTTCTAACTTTACAACAAGGGCAAAATTAGAAATGTTTCTCTATATGGTAAGACTCTGATTTATTCCTCCTGTCAGCCTATTCCTAACTTTCCTGCTGTTGCCCAAACTGCTGATGTGAGGGGAAAATATTGTCCACCATTTCAGAATTGAATAAGTACAGACTATACAGTAAACCAATGAAAACCATTAGAATGGTTAGACACATCAAATTATATTGTTCCATTGGAAGATATACCAGTGGCATTCCTAGGAAAAAATACTTTTTTTCAAAACAGTATGTTAACCAGACAAATCAGACTCTACTTAAGCACATCAGGGTAACAACAAAATGCAGAATATAGTGTCACACAGACAGAGAAGTTGCAGAGAATGATCAACTTTAATATATGAGAGGTCAATTCATAAGTCTGATAATAGTGGGGTAGCAGCTGTTCTTGAATCTGTTGGCACATGGTTTCAAACTTTTTTTATCTTCTACCCAATGGAAGAGGGTGGAGAAGAGTGTAACTGGTGTGGGAGGGGTCTTTGACTGTATGGGCTGCTTTCCTGAGGCAGTGGGAAGTGTAGATGGAGTCAATTGAAGGAAGGCTGGTTTTCATGATGGTCTAAGCTGTGTTCACAACTCTCCGTAATTTCTTGTGGTCCTGAGCAGAGGAGTTACCTTACCAAGCTTTGATGCATCTGGACAGGATGTTCTCACTGACTCATCCATAAAAAATTGTAAGAGTCATTGTGGACATGTCGAATTTCCTCAGTTTCCCAAGGAAGTAGAGGCAAAGTCGTGCTTTCTTGACTATTGCTTCAACGTGGATGGATCAGGACAGATTGTTGGTGATATTTACTCCCAGGAACTTGAAGTTCTCGACCAACTCCACCTCAGCAGCATTGATACAGACAGGCCATTATGCCATTAAGCTGTCTATCTCTTTCCTATACTCTGTCTTGTTATTGATTGAGATGTGACCCACTATGGTGATATGGTCAGCAAATTTGTAAATGGAGTTAGAGCTGAATTTGGCCACACAGTTGTGACTGTACAAGGACTATAGTAAAGGGCTGAGTTTGCAGCCTTGTGGGGCACCAGTGTTGAGGATTTTTGTGGAGGAGATGTTGTCACCTATCCTTACTGATTGCGGTCTGTGAGTCAGGAAGTCAAGAATACACTTGCAGAGGGGGAAAGCGGAGTCCTAGCAGTCAGAGTTTGGAGATAACAAGGTGTAAAGCTGGATGAACACAGCAGGCCAAGCAGCATCAGAGGAGCAGGAAAGCTGACGTTTCGGATCTAGACCCTTCTTCAGAAATGAGTACACCTTGTTACCTCAGATTCTCCAGCATCTGCAGTTCCTACTAACTCAGAGTTTGGAGATGAGTTTGGTTGGAAATATGGTGTTGAAGGTGGAGCTAAAGTCAATCAATAAGAGTTTGTCGTAGGTGTTCTTGTTATCCAGATTTCCAAGGATGAGTGTAGGGCCAGGGAGATGGGGTCTGCCATGGATCTATTGCAACAGTTGATGAATTGTAATGGATCAAGGCAATCCGGGAGGTTGGATTTGATGCGTACCTCTCGAAGCACTTCATAATGATGGATGTCAGAGCCCCTGGCATTAAGACATTAAGACACATTGCCTGATTTTCCTTAGGCACCAGGATGATAGTGGCCTTCTTGAAGCAGGTGGGAACTTCACATCATAGTAAGGGGAGGTTAAAGATTTTTGCAAGTACTCCTGCCAGCTGGCTCACTTATGCTCTGAGTACACGGCCGGAGACTCTATCTGGGCCAGTTGCTTTCCGTAGGTTCACGCTCAAAGAGGCGGATCTGACGTCTGTAGCGGTGACTGTGAGTACAGGTGTCAGGGCAAGTGGCATCAGTTATGTCAATGGATAACTTACCAATTTTAAGCTGGATGCAGGAACAACTGACATTACCTTATCAATCAGATGCCATGGCTGAAGAAACTGAGATTACAATGCACAAAGATTAAACTACCTCATCCAGATGGAAAAATTCCTAAGATTAATGGTATACTCCAAGTAATATTGCAACACAAGATTTGAAAATACGGATGTTGTTCATAATAAACTCTTGAACCTTAGCCTTAAACATTGTTGTAATAACAGAATGAGTCAAAAGAACAACTAGTTGAGCGTCAAGCTTTTATTGATGAATGGGTTAAGGATGAAGCAGGAGAAAGATTTTCTGGGCTTTCCATTCTAATCGCACAACCAATCAGCATTCAGAATCTGAGGAGAATACCTGTGTGGGCATAAGAGAACAATTTCATACTGTCAACAGCAAAGTAGGCACAGAGTTTGCAAGGCAGGCAGAATTTCAATCATCTGCCTTCTGAAATAGAACAGTCAATGCACGTGAAAACAAAAATGATAGTGCCAATTGAACAGCAATCTTCCACGTAACATGACTGAAGATGTGAAAAGTCTGTTTTACCAATCAAATACCTGCAGAAAGTGACTAAAGACACCCAAGTTGATCGAGTTGTGACAAAAACCTTGTTTATTTCAATCCAGAAGGACCAGCAGATTGACAGTATAAATTTACCTCAATGAAGTGGAGATGAACTGCACATGACTATGTAGAAGCCAAATTGTCTACAAATTCAGGATAATCAAAAAAAAAAGAATTTGCCTGGCTAGAACAGTCAAGATACTGCAAAAAACAGGATACCTGTCAAAAAAGAAAATTCCTGGTCCAGGACACTGATGAAGGAGAGCACTTGTTTAAACAGATCATGACAGAAATTTAGGAGATTAAATGTAATCCAGATGATATTAATGGCAACTATCTTAGTTGGTGGGAAAAGGTTCCTCTCAAAAGGAATTCAAGGTCCTACAGTTAAGGCAATGGATCAATGACTAGGTCTACTAGGAACAATATCCTGCACAATGATGCCTGAGAGGTAAAATATTTTGCAACAGAAAAATAATACACAGATCAATTTCAAGATCAGCAGGCATCAAATAGAGGAATTATCATTCTTCCAAGTGTGAAGAATGTTGGTTCAGGGAAAATTGTGAAATGCCCAGTCAGCCTACATTTATGAAGTGAGAGATGGAGTAGTGGTAAATGTATTATAGTTATAGATGAATGTATAAGGGTTAACTGTGGGGAAATATTTTGGAGGATGATGGTGGTGATGTTATATAAGCCAATGTTTCTGAAGGAGTTAACCTTCAGATTGCAATCAGCTGCATCTAATCTGATGATGCCATAGAGTCCTTGCATGGAATCAGATGCACAACGACCCGAAGGGAGCAAGTATATTCTGTCCAGCTCCTGAGAGTCCTTCAAAATTTATGTAACAAGCTAATGTAAACTCAACCTCTTGCTATCATTCAATAAATTACCTTGTTATGTAAGACAATTACCTCCTCTGCTTAGACTCACCAGTGGGCCATGGCATTTTTCATTGGACAGGTCATAGACTCAGCCTGGGAAAAGAAATAGTGGTAGCAGCGAACTTCCCAAATCAGAATAACACATACTGGCAACAGTGATATCTAACATTATGACACAAGTTCCTCACCGAATAAATCATTCAAAAGAGATGTTAAGATAGGCCCCGGTAAGAACTAGTAAATATAGATCCTCTGATAAGAACAGAAAGCCAGGAGCAGCCAGGGACCTCCGTTCCTCCTCTCAAAAACAGCTCAACCTACTTTATGCTTAGGAAAACCACTGGAACCCACAAAGGAAATCCTGGCTGTTGGTTGATTCGAAGTGAAATCAGAATGATGACCAAGACAGTTATAAATGATCTATTTGGATTTTACAGACTTGCAGAACCTGTAGAATGATGAGAATTAATTTTAATGAGGTGATTTTGTGTGTGTGTGTGTATATTATATATGTATCACTCATAGGTAAAAGGCAACCGTGATTGGTCACAACCACCAGCAAAGACAAGGATAATCACCTCCACAATGTGCAAACAGAATCCCGAGGCAAAAGTTTCAGAGCAAAGTAAACCAATACTCTGAATATCAATTTAGAAAATGGAACAGGCATGATCTGGACAAAGCAATATGATGAGAAAAATTGACAAAGAAATGGAGTTTAAATTGAAAATTCAAAAAGAAACCTACAGTGCGTATTCTAAGAGTCGAGGTAAATTCTTTAGTTTTTTTGGTTCGGATGTTGCATTTTTGTTTTTTGTTTTTCATACCCCACATTGGTTTTGATGAACAATGCTGCCAGTGGGAAATGCTGAGAAAGCCACAAGTTTCAGGATTTAAATAGCTTGAATTAATTTTCAGCAGGTTACAAAGCTTGCATTGGCCTTGAGCTCAGTGACTACTGTTTTCCCAAAATGAGAATTCTAGATTATGCAGTCCAACTTCCACAGTATCTCACACAGAGTCTGAGAAAATTGGTACTGAGGCATAAATTTCTTTCTTTTATCTTCCCTAAAAATCTATCTTAGCTTCAGAATTGCCTTTGCATTATTGTAACTGTTCCAGTTCCATTTTTATCAGACAGGCATTTGGCTGTCAATGTGAAATGTGTTAGGAAGAAGCTTTTTGTTTAAGCTACTACGCGTGTAGAGTGACGTGAACTCAAAATAATTCATACATCTTGGCGTGAAGAAGCAACTGGAACAGTAAATCTATCTTAAAGCACTTTGAATTTGTCAGTAGATTTTGTAGGGAAGTGTCAACTCTTTTAAATGGTGGGAGTGATTTTCTCAGACTAAATTCTTCAGCTTTGTTGCCTTCACAACAGTTCAAAATAGCATGAGCCTTGACACTGTTACTGTTTATAGTTACTTTAGATGAATTGAAAGCTTATTCGGTGCTGAAAGCCTATAGAGCCCAAGAACATAAGACCCAGTTGTAAGCAGTTGACATCTTTTCTATGATTGTTGAATCACAAGGGATACTCTTTTCATTAAGCACACATTATTGACCAATCCGAACAATTTTTCTTCAACTATAGACTTATTGGAAAATATAATGATTCTTTTCAAAAAAAAATTGCATTGTGGGAGTAAGCTTTAGAATAGCAGGCACAGCTTCAACTCTTCACTTACATGTGCCATAGGAATGCAAGAAGCAAGGGCTGGCCATTTGGACTTGGCACCAAGATTACTTAAATGCCTGTTCACAAGTGGGCACCTGTGCCTTAGCAATACTTGCCCGTCATGAACAGTAAACACCTCCATCCTATTAGCATGGAGATGGCATCAAACCGCAAAATCTAAATCAATCAATTAAATACACAATATCCTGAAAGTTCCCTGTTAAAAGTGCCACAGTTATTCAAAGGAGCAGGCAGAGCAGATGGGTGACTAATCTCTCCAAGGATACCTACTGAAGTTTTGGTTAATTACTGCTTTGAGAAACCTGTGAGCAGAAGCAGACTTCCGGAAGCTCACACCTGCTGCAATTTTTGATTAAACATGTCAATTGCATGTTCAAACAGGAATTCCGGGGTCTGGAAAGATCAAAGCATTCCAATCAAAAAGTCAGCTGAATCGAAGCTGTTTGCTGCATCACCCAGAATGTTGCTACTTGGACAAGAGTAACCTCACAGTTGTAATGTTTAGCAGCAGTGGAGGGAGAAATAACAGGAAATTTGCAGTCGGAAAGACCAATGCATCAATCAGCTTACGGGACATTCATCTAGTTTTCAAACTCAGTCCCTAACCTTGTTTAACTACGTACAAGAAGATCTCACTTAAAATTATGTTTCTGTTCCTGAAAATCGTGACTTTAAGAGAAATTACTTTAAGAAGGGCAATGTCTCAATACACTCCTGTTTATAACGTACTCCCTTGCTTTATTTTGCTTTCACAAATGCAGAGCCTCACACTTTTCTGAATCGAATACTATTTGCCACTTTTCTGCCCACTCATCAAACCATTGATATTTTCCTTCAGTTGACAGTTACCCACTATCCACTATCAAATACCCGGCCAATTTTTGTGTCATTTGCAGATTTCCAAATCATGTCTCCTGCATTTAAGTCTAAGTCATTAATACATACCACTGACAGCAAGGGACTTAACATTGAGATCTGTGGAACACCAGTGGAAACCACTTCATATTCACTAAAACCTCTGTCAACCATTGCCTTTTGTTTCCTTGCATTGACCCAATTTTGGACCCAAATCTCCACATTCCCCTGTATGCCATGGGCTTTTATTTTTCTTAACAGTCTACCATGTGTGACCTTGACAAATATCTTACTAAAATTCATGTAGGTAACATTCACTGCACAACCCTCATCAATCTTCCTTGCTAATTACTCAAAACATTCAATTATATTACTAAGACACAAACTTCTCTTAACCAAACCACAAAACCATGATGTCCATCTCTGATTAATCCTTGCTCTCCAAGTATGGCAGAAGAGTAGGGCGCTCCTGTCGGAGCTGCTCTGCTCCGCCTGTTCTTTTTCCTCCTTTTTCCTTTTCTTTTTCTCTCCTTCTTTTCTTCTTCTCTCTCCTCAGCATCGGAGGTGAAAACTGCAGCCGGAGACACCGTCAGTGAGTCCCCAGAACAATGGGTCCTGCAGCAGTGCGTGGACTGCGAGCCCCAGAGCAGTGCGGGGAAGAGGTCTGTTGAAGCACATGGGGAAGCAGCCCCGGAGCATCGTGCAGACAGTGAGTGCCAGGGTCCGGCGGTGATAGAGGGAGCAGGCAGCCCAATGCAGCGGTGAGGGTAAAGTCAAGCCTTGTGAGGAATGCAAGCCTGGGACTGCGATGTTGATCTATTAATCTGTTGATCTGTTTTTTTTTTCTATGCTGTAGTAAGAAGGACTGTAATGTTTAACTTTTTGGCTCGCTTTCTTTGTTTTTCTGCTTTGTACTAAGAATCTGTGCCCAGATACATTTGTATCTAAGATGGTGCCATAAGTGGCAGCTTGTAAACGTTTCACTGTACATGTGACAATAAAAGCTGATTCTAATTCTAATTCTAATTTTAAAAGTCAATCCTATCTTTCAATATTGATCCCACCACTAAGGTCAGACTGACCAGCTTGTAATTACTATGCCTATCCCCCACACCCTATTTGAATAATGGTGCAATTTTGTAGATCTCCAATTCTCTGTCACAGCCTGTACCTAGTTGGGATTAAAAAATGATCCTCAGAGTACCTATTACTTCTACATTGGCTTCCTTTAACACCCTACCATACAATTCATCCAGATCTGATGATTTACTTACCTTCAAAGAAGTCATTTCCTTCAGTGTGCCCCCTTCTCATTATGCTGATTTTATCTGATATTTCACACACTTTCTCTTCAACTGGAATGCTGACATCTTCTCTCTCCTTTGCGATGAAAGAGCCAGAATATTCATCAAGCCTACATCTCCTGCATCCACACACATTACCATATACATCTCTGATGGTCCTACCCCTTCCCTTAGTCATCCTCTTGCTCTTAATGTACTAACAAAACATCTGGATTTTCTGTAATTTTACCAGTCATATCCTCTCTGTACTTTCATCATTTCATTTTTTTTTTCCCACTGCACTTCTGTACTTTCTGCCTTCCTCTTAGATTTCTAAAGTCTTACTATTTTCTTGAGTTCTGGATAGCAGGCAACTTATGTCTAGGGATGGGTGGATCACTGACGGAATAGTAATCATGATAAGGGACAATTGGAGATAGTAGGGGTGGGACCTCATAATGAATAGGAGGGGACTGGGGCTCTGGAGGTGGGGTCTAGACAAATCACCATAACTTAGACGTCTATATATGCATAGTGTGGGGCCAATAAGAGTATGGGAATTTCCAAAGTTATGGCCTCTGGTGGTCAATTTAGGACATTAATAGTTATATCAAGGAGCCCAAGGGAAATGGGGAGAGGCTGAAATTCATAGGGGCCAGAGAGACAGCAACGTAAAGGGGAATATGAAGGATGGGATGACCTTCATGTGTCACAGGCAAAATGTTCAGGGAACCCCTTGTCAGTGCACAATGCTGTTTAGTTTTGGTGATGGTCACACTAAAGTACAACGCCTTAGCTGCAGTCATCAATGCAGCCATGGTTCAAGGAGACCTGGTAGCTTAGGCCATCTGCCGTCAAAGTGTCAGCTGCTTGTAATAGATGAATAATTATTAGCCATTATTACTTTTTTCACCTCTCAGAGGCCTGAATAGGCTGGGATAACAAGGTGTAGAGCTGGATGAACACAGCAGGCCAAGCAGCATCAGAGGAGTAGGAAGGCTGACGTTTCGGGCCTAGACCCTTCTTCAGAAATTTTTCTGAAGAAGGGTCTAGGCC
>NC_063332.1:157806654-157824712 GCF_021869965.1 Rhincodon typus | reverse complement strand
CTGTAGTTCCTACTATCTCTGTCTGAATAGGCTGATAATTTCTCACATGGGCACAACCTTACTAACAAAGAAAGAACAAAAAACAAAGAACAATACAGCACAGGAACAAGCCGTTCAGCCCTCCAAGCTTGCACCGCCACATTTTATCCTTCCGTACTAAAGCTGTCTTCACTTACAGGATGCGTATCCCTCCATTCCCTTCTTATTCGTGTATTCATCCAGGTGCTTTTTGAATGCTGCTATTGTGTCTGCTTCTACCACCTCCTCTGGCACTGCATTTCAGGCACTCACCAACCTTTGTGTGAAAAACTTGCCTCGCACATCTGTTTTAAACATCCCCCCTTGCACCTTGAACCTGTGTCCCCTAGTAATTGCCCCCTCCACCCTGGGAAAAAGCCTCATACTAGAACCTTTACTTGATCCAACACCCGAAATTACATTTGAACATATGTTTTAACAATGCTAGTGAAGATACATTTAGAAAATTTAAAGATTATTTTAATGATATTTCATCCATGCCACCTACAGTAAGCTTTGTCCTTTCTCTACCTCCTGCTACATCTGAGTGCAGTCCTGAATTTGACAGTTGGGGTAGAAATTACATCTTGTGTTCATGAGCAGACAGGATGCGAAAGAATTCTGAAACCTATTGGCAAAGGAAACTTTGCCAAGGTGAAGCTGACTCCACATATCCTTCCTGGAAGAGAGGCTGCAAAAAATAATTATCGACAAATCACAGCTGAACCCCACCAGTCTGCAAAAGTCCCTTTTCCTGATCCACTATGATCCACTGCTTCCAGTAAGGAGTGAAGCCCAATGGAGACTCCTGGCCTTGAGGTAAAGCCCAATGTGAACTCCTGGCCTCAATGTGAAGCCCAGTGAGTACTCCCGCCTCAATGTGAAGCCCAGTGAGGACTCCCGACCTCAATGTGAAGACCAGCACAGACACCTGGCCTCAATGTGAAGCCCAGTGAGGACTCTCGGCCTCAATGTGAAGCCCAGTGAGGACTCTCGGCCTCAATGTGAAGACCAGCACGGACCTGAGTTGAAGCCCAGCATGAACTTGTCTACTCCATCTGCTTTTAACATTTATTCTCTCTTCTCTGCTCTAGGAGGACTGTAATCCAAACCTCCTAACTTTATTTCTTTATTTTACTAATTAATACCTAAGATTTTGTACATACAAACCTTTGTACCTAATATGGCCCAGGAAATGGTGACTTTGTATGCAGTATCCCTGTACTTGAGTGCATGTGACAATAAAATCTAATTCTAATTCTAATTCAGAGGAAGCTGCTCTGTAATTAATCTTGTTGTCCTGGTTTCCTAGAATTCTGTGGTGATCATCAATCTGTCCATGGAAGTAGCCACATGTATGTACATGTGTCAAAGCCATCATGGAACTGATAAGATTGGTTAGACTCGTCCATCTTTCCATCCAAGGATGCTTGCTGTTACTTTGCCTGTCTGGGCAGTTTGATAGAATTGTCAATGGCCAATGGGATCGTCTTCTGACCATCCAGGGGCTGATAAGCTACCTGATCTCCAGCAGTCTTTTGACAGCCATAAACTATTATTACTAAACTGGAAATGATTCAGAAAAGATTTACTAGGATGTTCCTGGACTGGAAGTTTTGAGTTATAAGGAGAGGCTGGATAGGCTTGTAGAGGTTTATAAAATCATGAGGGGCAAAGATAAAGTGAATAGCAAAGGTCTTTTCTCTAGTGGAGTTCAAAACTAGGGGTCATATTTGTAAGATGAGAGGGGAAAGATTCAAAAGGGACCTGAGGGGTAGCTTTTTCACACAAAGGGTGGTTCGTATGTGGAATGAATTGCCAGAGTAAGTGACACATGCAGGTACAGTTAGAACATTTAAAACACATTTGGAGAGGTACATGAATAGGAAAGGTTTAGAGGGATATGGGCCAAATGCAGGCAAGTGGGACTAGTTTACATTGGGAAACTTGGTTAGCATGGACAAGTTGGACTGAAGTGTCTGTTTCTATGCTATATGACTATGACTCTATCACTCTGTAAAACAAGGGTCCTTCTTCTTCAACCTTTTGTAGACAGGTGTTAGTGACATGCTCATCAGATTGTGCTCCCAAATCCAATCTACATAAAATTTCACCTCAGCAGGTATTCCATGAGCTGGTGGCATTTGGAGGTGAAAGCATGGATTGAGGGTCTGATGGCTTCCTCCTCGGAGGCGGAGGTGGAACTGAGGGTATCTGACACTGTCCTGTCCTTCACATGAGCAGGAACATGCTGTCCTTGAACTCGTGTTATCCAGCTTTTGAAAGCTTCCCACTTGCCTGACATTACTTTACCAGTGAACAGTCAACCCCAACCAACTTTTGAAAGTTCCTGTCTAATACTATCAAAATTGACCTTGCCCCAATTTAGAACTTTAACTTGTGAACCAGACCTATCCTTCTTCCATGAATATTTTAAGTCTAATAGAATTATGGAGACTGGTCCCAAAATGATCCCCCACTAACACCTTAGTCACTTGCCTTGCCTTATTTCTTAAGATAAGGTTGAGTTTTGCCCCTTCTATAGTAGGGCTATCTACATATTGATTGAGAAAGTTTTCTTGACACACTTAACAAATTTCTCACTATCCAAGCCCTGAACACAGGGCAGTCCCCAGTCCGTGTTTGTGAAGTTAAACTCCCCGACTATTACAGCCCTATTATTCTTCTACCTATCTGAAATTTCCCAGTGACTACTGGGGGACCTACATTACAATGCCATCAAGCACCCCCCTCTTATTTCTCAGTTCCATCCCATGTAACTTCAATGGATGTTCCTCCAGGAATATCCTAAGTACTGCCATAATGTTTTCTCCAATCAAAACCACTGCTCTCCCTCCCCTCTTGCCTCCCCTTCTATCATTCCTATAGCATCTATACCCTTGAACATTGAGCTGCCAGGTCTGTCTCTCCCTTAGCCATGTTTTTGCAGGAGATGGGGGAGGCCTGTTGACTGGACATGATGCATGCAATAATCAGAGTTGTGGTCCTTCAGCTTTTGTGAGAGGTATATGAATTGGCAGAGTTAGAGTGAGTCTGGCAGATGGAATACAATGTAAATAAATGTGAAGTCATACATTTTGGTGGGAGTAATAGTAAAAAGGATTATTACTTGAATGGTAAAAAGTTGCAGCATGCTGCTATGCAGAGGGACCTGGGTGTCCTTGTGCATGAATCACAGAAGGTAGGTCTGCAGGTACAACAAGTAATTAAGAAGGCAAATGGAATTTTGTCCTTCATTGCTAAAGGGATTGAAATAAAAAGCAGAGAGGTTATGTTGCAGCTGTACAAGGTGCTGGTGAGGCCACACCTGGAGTACTATGTGCAGTTTTGGTCTCCTTACTTGAGAAAGGATGTACTGGCACTGGAGGGGGTGCAAAGGAGGTTCACTAGGTTGATTCCGCAGTTGAGGGGATTGGCTTAACGGGAGAGATTGAGCAGATTGGGATTATATTCATTGGAATTCAGAAGATTGAGGGGGGATCTTATAGAAACATATAAAATTATGAAGGGAATAGATAAGATAGAAGTAGAGAGGATGTTTCCACTGGCAGGTGAAGCTAGGAAAAGAGGGCATAGCCTCAAGATTAGAGGGAGCAGATTTAGGACTGAACTGAGAAGGAATTTCTTCACCCAGAGGGTTGTTAATCTATGGAATTCCTTGCCCATTGAAGTAGTTGACGCTACTTCAGTAAATGTTTTTAAAAAAAGGGTAGATTTTTTTTGAACAATAAAGGAATTAAGGGATACGGTGAGAACGCGGGTAAGTGGATCTGAGTCCATGAAAGGATCAGCCATGCTCTTATTGAATGGCGGAGCAGGCTCGAAGGGCCAGACGGCCTACTCCTGCTCCTAGTTCTTATGTTCTTATATGAGTGGCAGCTCTGTGAATTTGAAGAGAGAAGATGGTGTTCCTTATCTTTTCAGAATGCATATGATCATTGACCTTCTTCCTGCACTGCTGGACATCCCATAACACCTGAGACACCGCCCTGACATGAGCTGCATTTTGGGTCCAAGTTGGCTCGGTCTGGTTGCATGGCCTCTCGTGGTTGGTGGTGCACATGATAAAGAACTGCCTTGTCCCCACCGCCTTGTATGGCAGCACCTCCAATTGCATGCCCGTGAAGTGGGTATGAGCTTTCCTTTCCTCTGCTCCATGCTCCATGTTTTGAATGTAGAGCCTGGAGCAGTACAGTTTGAGGGATCATTCCTGGTTTGCAGCATCAGGAAGCATTGTGCAGCCTAATGTTAGCTGTGGTGGCAGTGGGATGACTGCAAGAAGGTCACAGCAGTGGCAAGTACTTCTGCCTCTCCAAATGTGCAATTCCCCAAGAAAGATCTTTAACAGCCCAATTACAGAATTAATGAGGTGAAGAGTGAAAGTTTGTACAAGAAATATGAGTGATGACGATCCCCACACCATAAATTTCACTGAACAAATCCTTTTAACTGAAATTAGGAAGATATCCCTACTACTTTTCCAAATGATTCACTGGCAATCTGCCCGTATCTGGCACTCCCTGAATGCTTTGAGCATGACAAGGTATCGCCATCAAAGGTAACTGTTTCATTCATGTTTCCCTCTGCTTGCTCTGTCTTTGCTGCTGATATTCCTTCTGGATATCCAGGAATGTACATGTAAGCAAATCGTTGACCAGCATTGAGGAATGCAAAATTCTCTATCAAGTTTTCTCAATCTAATCTGCAGTATTCATTTTTAGAATAAACCACCATCTATAATCAAGAAAAACACATTGCAATTGTTGCATTTTCAGCGATGGAAATTAATTATGGCTCTTTATTGTTTGGGTCCATGACCACCATGGGAGAGGTAGCATATCTCCTTACCCACACTTGAGGTTGCTGCTTGAGGTTCATTACTTTTTACATGAGTTACCAGTTACAATCCTGCCTCCACAGGGGGCTCGGGCATCGAATTATGCTGACTACCGGCCTACTAATCTGAAGATAAATTCCAGGGGAGCATTGAGAGTAATATTAATGCTGGTTTGGTCATGGTGTCGGTGAGAGGTGGGGGATCTGGAATGAAGGTGGCCGTTTGGTGGCGTGTAGGATTGAGCAATCATCTGAAATACTGAAACAAAACCCTGGACTTTTAAAAGTAAAAAAGCAGCTCGGCTATGTTCTGGGAAAAATGCGCAGACACTGAGACAGCTGCCTGGAACCTTTGTTCAGCCCAAAAATCCAATTCACACCTTGACTCTAAAAGAACAATCAACAAGGCCTAACACCACCCAGTACAGACTGAATGGGGCCTCTACAGATACCAGACATTTAACTTAAATCAATATACATCCAGATATCGGGCATTCAATTTCCCTCAAAATACATTCACAGATACTCTCAACTGTCAGGAAGCCAAATGACCTCAAAGGGTAACACAACGGCAAGCAGGTTGGCACAAGGATAAGAGGCCCAAAATTAGTATAATTGCAGGCCTCAATCTCATTTGAGAGAGCTATCCCCGCAGCTAACCCCAGGGAAGGGATCCAAAAGAAATATCTCCCTGAGAGCTATCTACACAGCTATCTCCAGAAGAAGGATCCCGACAGCAAATCCTGAAACCTACTGACACAGGCCTGTTGTGTACCAGGGAAGTCAATGGCAACTGACCACAACCTACAGACTGAAGAACTGACAACCTCCGAAAACCACCAACCTGACTGACTCCCCAAGGCCTCAGACACATTCTGAGGTGAAAACCAGCCTGCACTAAC
Source organism: Rhincodon typus (assembly GCF_021869965.1). NCBI lineage: Eukaryota > Metazoa > Chordata > Chondrichthyes > Orectolobiformes > Rhincodontidae > Rhincodon > Rhincodon typus. The sequence continues at coordinate 157,818,935 of NC_063332.1, read as the reverse complement.
CACCAGAAAGTAAGGAAGACCAAGTACTCACCCAATAAATCCCAAACGTGCCTAACCGCATCAGCGGACTCAACCCAGACTGAAGGCCTATGCTATCCGAAGTCTTCATCAAGGCACTGGGTACGGCATGTGGGAACAGCCAGCCTTATTGCAAAATTGCATCTCTCCCGCTGGTCAGCTTAAACTCCCGAGACCCCAAAGTATCCAACAAAGCTAGCAGGGAGGGGCAGGCGGGTGGTGACAGTGCAGGGAACCCCAAGGTTAGGGAGCCTGATTAAAGTTTCTGTGATTAAAACTAATGTTCAGCTTCCAATAGTGTTTAACCTGTATTTAATTTAAAAGTGTATTTAATTACAGTCCTCTGTATAGCTGATTTGTCAATTTCACTGTTTATTGCATTGCCTTTATTTCTTGAACTATACTTACCTTTTGCATTTAATAAACACAGATTCTTTTAAATAAAAACTGAAAGAACTGCAGATTCTGTAAATCAGGAACAAAAACAGAAGTTGCTGGAAAAGACGAGCTGATCTGGCAGTTCTGAGGAAGGGTCACCGGATCCGAAATGTTAACTCTGATTTTTTCTTCACATATGTTGCCAGACCTGCTGAGCCTTTCCAGCAATTTCTGTTTTTGTTACAGAGATACTTTTGCCCTGAAACACCTGTCTACTGCCCTTCTTCATTTCACATTCCCTAAATTAAGTCCAGTGTCAGAACCAGGGATGTGGGGGTGATTCGAACAACCTAAAAATCAGCAAATTACTGATTGCAAACCAGAACCCTACACGGGTTTGGCGTTGGGCAGAAATTTGTAATCAGATGAATATGAAGTTGAAGGAATATTTTTGCTCCACGGGAATATCAATAAAACAAAAATGAACATTCCTAGTTGAAGTTGACGAGCACTTAAAAGTCCTAAGCAGAAATAATGTTTGGAAATCAGATTTACAAATCGGCTTTGTAATATGCCAGGGCTTCATTCTTCTTTTAAGATGGCTGCTTGGGATGTTTGAAAATTAGGTGGAACAAATTTACCAGCAGCCTGAATCAACATGTCGATTGAATTTGAACTGTTCCGTTGATCAATTTAGCAGCATCGTGCCTGAAAATGGGGGAAAATGTGTATGAATTTCAACTCACAATGCCCTGAGAGTATTGACTTCTACAGTTCCAGATAGTTCAGAATTTCGACTAAATTGCATTTGCTGTATGATTTAATCACACGTTTATAAATCCTTTACATGTTGTTGCACAAATGTCGGCTGCACTTTTTTTACAAATTCACTATCAAACCATGCTAAATGCTCTGGGAAAGGATACTTATGGATATGTCTGGGAATATATCGAGTGCAGAGCTGCTATTGGTAAAATTGGACATCAGTTTGTTTAAATATATGTCTTTTTTTCTTGAATTTATGTAGAAGGTCCCTCAGTAATTGGCCAAACTTATTGATCTGAGTAACATTTATGAACAATCAAACATTTATAATATCTCAAACATGTGTTTTTATGCAGTTAGCATTGTTTTATACAATGTGATAATACTTTTATACAACTGGCTGCGTGGTTCAGAATTTCCACAGCTTTGAAATGAAGGGAAAAATAATTACCTTGGTCAATGTTGCGATATGGAAGATGGTGACAAAGTAGTTGCCTGTTATGGCTGACATTCAGCTTGTGCCATTGCCTGTTGATGAGGGAGTGCTCTAATGTCAGATGTCCTGTTTTTCAGATGAGACTGTAAACATTGATTCTATCTGCTCTGTCAGATGGCTATAAGTTAAAAGGAAGTCAGAACAAACGGGGTCAGGACTTCTACAACTAAAGGTGGGGCTTTGAGTAATGTTGCAGAACAGAGGGACCTAGGGGTTCAGGTACATAATTCATTGAAATTTGTGTCACATGTAAACAGGGTGGTTAAAAAAGGTGTTTAGCATGTTTGCCTTCATTGCTCAGTCCTTTGAGCGTAGGAGTTGGGAAGGCATGATGAGGTTTTGCAGAACATTGGTGAGGCCTCTTCTGGAATACTGTGTTAGCATTGTTTTATACAATGTGATAATACTTTTATACAACTGGCTGCGTGGTTCAGAATTTCCACAGCTTTGAAATGAAGGGAAAAATAATTACCTTGGTCAATGTTGCGATATGGAAGATGGTGACAAAGTAGTTGCCTGTTATGGCTGACATTCAGCTTGTGCCATTGCCTGTTGATGAGGGAGTGAGGTCACTTTGTTATAGAAAGAATATTATTAAGCTAAAGAGGGTTCAGAAGAGATTTACCAGGATGTTTCCAGGTAGGGAAGGTTTGAGTTATAAAGAAAGACTGGATAGGCTTGCACTTTTTTTCACTGGAGCATTGGACGTTGAAAATTGACTTTAGAGAGTTTTATAAAATCATGAGGGGTATAAGTCGGGTTAATGGCAGGTGTCTTTTCCTCGGATGGGAAATTTCTAGACTAGGGGGCATATTTTTACGGTGAGAAGACAGAGATTTGAAACAGACATGAGTGGCAATTTTTTTACACAGAGGGTGGTTTGCCTGTAGAATGAACTTCCTGAGGAGCAGGCACATTTACAACATTTAAAAGACATTTAGACAAGTATATGAATAAGAAAGGTTTGGACGGATGGGCCAGGAGCAGGCAGGTGGGTCTAGATTAGTTTGGGATTATGTTCGGCACGGCCTACTATATGAATCTTTGACTCTATGACATGTTTTGGCCAATATTTGCCCCTCAAATGACATCATGGGAACAGACAAATTGGAATGTAAGACGTTGTTTGTTCTGTGTAAATTGGCTGTCATAATCCTTACATTACAACAGTGATTGCAGTTTGGTTGTACAAAAATAAAATTATGCGGATGCTGTAAATCTGAAGTAAAACAAAAAGTGTTGGACCTACTCAGCACCATTTGTGGAGAGAAACAAAGTTAGCATTTCAGATCTGTGACCTTTCACCAACAAAAGCATATTGTATGTTTCTTATTGCTATAATACACTCTGCAATGTTTCGAGACTATGTGAGATAAATACAAGCCTTTTTACTCCCATTCATTTAATGCAACCTTTCAACTTCATAGCTTGGCAGAATGCAAAGTTTGTCAACCATCTCAGTATGTTAGTTTGTTTCTTCCCCACAGACTCAAGACAGGAAATCTACAGTTAAGCCAGCAAGGAAGCTCATTCCCCAGAACATTTAGTAAACTACATGGCTTCGCATGCATGAATTTTCAGGCTACTATGTTCCTTTTCACTTGTGATGGCTTTTCTCCAAACCAGGTCCTGAGCCTCTTAGCTGGCTCGACCTGAAATAGAATGTGATTGACAAAAGGCACATGAGCTCAGTGCTGGATTGCAAAAGAAGCTGTAAGGAGTGAAAATCTGTGTTTTGGCAGCAAGTTAGATCCGAATACAAACATAGGACAGATCCACAAGAGCCTGTAGCTCAATCCTTTTCACTGCTGCAAATGTTAATTCAGAATAAAGAAAGAGCTTCTTAATGTGCCTTTCATGCCCTCAGAATATCACTTCAGCCAATGCATTTGATTTAGAGTGTAATCATTCTTAATAAATAGGTTAATACATGAGCTAATGTGTACATCACAAGGTCTGCCAACAACAACAAGATCTATGACCAGTTAATCTGTTTTACTTGGGTTGGTCAATTCGACAATTGGAACTGGGAACAAGCCAATACATTGGGGAGGTTATGAACAACTTTCGTATTCTCTCAACTGCTTAATTTCATTTCATGCATTTTTGCCAAGGTAACTGCTTGAGGGTGAAAGAAAGTCTTCTGCCTTTACAGCATCTATTGCAACCTCAGGTGCTTTATCACCAATTATCACCAATCACAGTGGCACCATGCCTTAGTTAGTTAAAGTATCTGTCTCATAAACAGGAGATCCGGAGCTCAAGTCTGTGCCTTAATTTAGTGATCGCTCGTTTTGATCCGTAATGCTGGACTTTTTATTTCTTTATTGTTCCTTTATTTCCCTAAGGATTTGTTCTTATGATTCTGTGCCTAGGTACTTTTGTACCTAAAGTGGCGCCCTAATATAGCAGCTTGTAAACTTTTCACTGTATTCATTTGAGTACATGTGACAATAAAGCTAATTCAATTCAATTAAGAACTTTCAAAGTATAGTCATAGCAGTCATGCAGCAGAAAATGTGTGCAAATGTTGATTGAAGGTAAACACTGGCCAGTATATCTGCTTCTTTTTGAAAGAATTCCATGGAATCAATTACATCCATTTATGAGAGCAAAAAGGGCCATAGTGCATCTTCTCATCTGAAAACCACTACCCCGAACAATACAGTACGTCCGCAGTACTTGCATTGCAGTAGTAGCCTCGATATTTGTGGTTGAGGGCAAAATTTTAACTTGACAGTTCCTGATTAGATTAGGGAATGCTTTTCTGAGACCGAACCTTGATATTTCACTTCCCACGATTATCCAAAGAGGTGAGCTGGATTTCTTCAAGTAAGGATTTCTTATTAAAGGAAACCTGGAGGCTGTTCTCCAGATTTGTCACTCTTACCTAAAAGAAAACAAGTTCTGCTGCAAGGCCTGGAGGGGTAAGGTTTCCTAGGGTTTAGAGGCAGGAAAGAGAGCAACTTTACCATCTAAGCACATATGGATGGAAGGGTCCAAGGGAGTCAATAGCAAGAGTGCAGTTTCTCCAACCTGGAAACAGTGAGTGTACCAAGAGGTTCCAGGCCCTCAGGAAGGCATGACAATCAAGTGATTTAAGAGCTGTGGCATGGTTGGTAATGTTCTCACCTCTAAGTCACAAGGGTTTAGATTCATAACCCATAACCAGAACTTCAACATAAAAATCAAGGCTAATGCTCCAGTGCAGTATTGAGGGAACATAGCAGTTGGATAACAGCTCATTTTGGATGAGATACCAATGCTCAATCCCCGTCCTTGGGTGGGTGAAACAGATTGCATGCCTCTATTTTGAAGAAAAATGGATGCATTTATCTCCAGTGTCCTGCCCAGTATTTATCACTCCAACAACATCATAGAAACAAATAATCTGGCCATTATTACATTGCTTTTGTTTTGGGAGTTTGCTGTGTGACACATTGGCTGCCACGTTTCCTACATTACAACAGTTGCTACATCTTAAAAGTGTCTCATTCGTTGTAAAGCTTTTGAGATGTCCAATTGTCTTGAAAAGTGGTATGTAAATACAAGTGCTTTTATTTCATTGCTTCGTTCTGACTTTTCCAACATCCTCCAGTAGAGCAATCCTCAAAACAATGCCTGGCAATGGGTTTTGGCCCGAAACATTGACCTACCTGCTCCTCAGACGCTGTCTGACCTGCTGTGCTTTTCCAGCCTCACACCTATAGACTGGATACCAGCATCTGCAGTCCTTATTGTCTCCATTTTTGCAGTTCACTGTCTTTAGCCTCCTCACATCATGATCTGAAGAGACAACACTCAGAGCTTGTCTATCTCCCTCTCACAATCACTTTTTACAAATAATGTGTTTCTCCGACGTTCACATAAGCCATTACTAACATTCATTACTAAAAGTAATACTCCAAGTGTATAACGTTGGTTAGAGGAAGAGTCCCAGTGGGTCGACAGCCAACAGCTATGCATGTCCACTTGGTCCACTAGGAAGGAAGTCTTGTTCTGAAAGGTTTCAAATGTCATCATGGGCCTGTCATGAAAACATCATGAGATTATGTGCTTCCACATGTTGAGAGAGGTGATCCACTGACTGTAGGCCGTGTGTTGTGGGTCTCATCTCCTTTCAGTTGGATCCCTTGCGTTCGCCTCCTCTGTGCTTTGGAGAACCGTGTGGCTGAAGAGAGTTGACAGTCAATACTAGCATTGCTATGGTGTCTGCTGTTGATGATGGCACCTTTGTTTCTTTTGCTCCTTGTCAGCTACTCTTATGTCTGGAAATTCAGCTGAAGGCCATTGAAGTACAAGTCGGATGAAGTTGGCAATCATTTATCAGCACTGAAAGCCTTCTCTGAGAGGAGTACTGTGAGCAGCAACCTCTTACCTGCCCATGGCTGTAGCCCTTCTGTTTTATTAGTCATAACCTTTGCAGCCTGCCATTGTCACTGAAGATAAACACCCTGTGGTGCATTTGCCTCAGTGACACTGTTGAGCTTCACACAGATTGGTAAAAAGATCAGCTGAGTATTAAAACCTGAATGTTTGGCTGGAACAGAACTTAATGGATGCATTTGAAAATTGTAATTATCGTACTGACACATTGGAATTTCCTTCCAGTACACCTGGTTGAAATTCAGAAGTGGATGGGCTAATGGGACCGTATAGCAATAGGAAAAGTGTGTAGTTTTTTTTTCAAATCTAATTGAAAAAGTCTCTTGATTCACATATAGTACTCCTGGACTGGGACATTTTCAATTGTCACTTCTTTATTTAAGGGAGAGTTAAGCCATGACATTTTAAATCTGTTAGTCTCACATCTTTGTATGGAAGTTGCTGGAATCATTTATTTGGGACACAGTAACAGAGTACTTGGACAAATATGAATGGATCAGAAAGAGGAAAAGAGAAAGCATAGGATTTATAACGACTAAGTCATGTCCACATGATTTATTGGAAGGGGTATCTGCTGTGGTGTTAAGGGAATGGATATATGAATATGGATATGACTTGCATGGACTTACAGAAGGCAAATCCTATGTTCCATGCATAGTACAGTTAAAAACAAATCACAGAAGCACATAGAATCAGAGTCAATCTTTTGCATGAGAATGGAACTGGTCAGAGAGTAAGGATATCTGATAGATATTCAAGTCGGAAGGATGTGATGAGTGGTGCTCCCAGAGAACTATACAAGGGACTCGGCTTTTCAATGTATTAATAAATAACACTGATGAAGAAGCAGACAGCTCAGGTCCAAACTTGCTGGTGACACTTGTACTGTTGATGATAATTGTTTAATATCAAGGGTTGATTAACTGTGTCAGTTAGTTTACTTAAACACATTTTAAAACAGATGTTACAATAAACATCTGACTTATGTGTATGCAGCTTGCAAACACACAAAAGACTAATTGCAGGCAGAGTCACAACAATGTATACATCAGCTCAGATAGTCATTCAAAATGAGCAAAGTACACATATAAAACAACCATTAATGTATATTAAACTATTAATGTAGTGCAAGTTGCTAGGGACGTTAATAGAAGAAAGCTTATCTTCACTGCAAAGGGTCCAGATAATCTCTCCCAAAAAGCCTATTGAAATTGTCAAGTGAAACTGTCAAAAAATTTATATTGACGAATTTTTATAAGGTCAAGCATTTGAAATGATATAGAAATGAGGAGGATACATGACATGATGATAGAAATCAGCCACGATCTATCAGAATGATAGAACGGGCTTGGTTGGATGAATGACTGATTCTGTTCCTAATTTCCTATGTTCATTAACAGAACATTGAGCTCTTGATCTGAATTTCCTCTAAATCTCTTACTGTTCCAAGTTGTGCTACATTTGTGATCAACATCTTTTTACTTTTGGGATACAGAAGTTGTGATCCCTACCATTTCTAGCCTCTTTCCTACTCATGAAATGTTTCCATTACGAGCTATTTTTTCCACGTGCTAACTCAGTTCTTCAGTCCATAATGCGCACAATTCTCATTCAAAAACCTGTTCCTTCATTTACTGACTTAATGGTAGCATCAAAATGTAAGAATAGATTTTTTTTGAGCTTTAGAATACAAAGATTAATCCTTATTTTGAATTAACATTTATTGTGTTTCAGAATGATTTGGCCATATCTTTCCACCCTGTATGAATTTCTTTATCTCATTTACTTTGCCTGGAATAGAACAGATTTTCATCTTGTCACAAGTACATAATTTCAAATTGATGCAATTGTCTCAGAAAGTGAGCTCATAATTTGAAAACCAAAGTTTCAGAACATTGTATGCAGTGAGTGGATGTTGTTTCTGCATAGTTGCATTTACGACCTGTCTGCAAGCACTGGGGATTAATCAGCTCATTAAGTGCTAGAGCAGCGTGAAAAGGACCACAGGTACTTACCAATTGGGCAGTTTCTGCTTGTACAAATGGTTATATTCATGAAACAAGAAGAAATCAGTTTGTTTGATTGACAAATGATGGCCACAAACAGCAAAAGGTGAAGCTTAATAATTATTCTTAAAGAAAATAAATATAGTTGATAGCATACAAAGGTAAGTAACATGGCAGTTTCTGTGTTGCAGTATATATAATTATGTAACAAAGTAAAAAAGAATAAAAGCTACTTTAAAACTGAATTTGATTTAAAGATATAATGTGAAATTCTCACGTTGACAGCAAATGGTGAGTCAGCTGCAAATTACATTGAAAATTGTGCCAATTTTGTTCGGTTTTTATTCTGAAATTTCCATTCAAGTTCACTTATTTATCAGTGAATGGAACATTTGGCTTGAAACAACACGATTGGGAAGTTCTCTAGACTTATTTTAAAAATTGATTTACTTAAAATAAAATTCCTCGATATATTTAAGTGCAACAACTTGGAGCCATTTGATAAACACTGTTGATTATACTCGGGTATTAAGTACTTTTAAATAGGCATATTCAAACACTTTTAACATGTGCCTATCAGTGTCCTTCCACCTAAAAAAAATTAATTTCAAGAGCCTCCTTAAAGATCCTCAAATATATGTAACTAGCTGAAACATGCAACAATGACGCTGAGTGGACAGTTTAGTTGAAGGCGTTGGATTCTGATGCAAAAAGGTCTGAAATGGCACAAAAGATCATGGCAACTTGCTTTGTGTTGGAAATAATTTGTGCTTGAAATTCCACAAATACTTCAGCAGACTTGATTCATTTTTGGATAAAATGTTTGGAATAAAACAACATAACTGAGTGGAACTCACTCAGAGATAGTAGGAATTGCCAATGCTGGAGTCTGAGATAACAAGATGTAGATCTGGATGAACACAGCAGGCCAGGCAGCATCAGAGGAGCAGGAAAGCTGATGTTTCCGGTCTGGACCCTTCTTCAGAAATGGGGGAAGGGAAGGGGACTCTGAAATAGATAGGGAGAGGGGGAGGCAATGATGGAAGGTGGATAGAGGAGCAGATAGGTGGAGAGAAGACGGACAGGTCAAGGAGGCGGGGATGAAGCCAGTAAAGGTGAGTGCAGGTAGGGAGTTGGGATGAGGGTTGGTCAGTTGGGAGGGAGAGGCAGGTATGTGGGAGGGAAGACGGGCAGGTCAACAGGCGGAGACGAGCTGGGCTGGTCTTGGGATGAGGTCGGGGGAGGGGAGATTTTGAAGCTTGTGAAGTCCACATTGAGACTATTGGGCTGCAGTGTTCCCAAGCAGAACATGAGGTGCTGTTCCTCCAGCCTTCGGGTGGCATCGTTGTGGCACTGGAGGAGGCCTAGGATGGACATGTCATCTAAGGAGTGGGAAGGGGAGTTGAAGTGGTTTGCGACTGGGAGGTGTAGTTGTTTATCACAAACCGAGCGCATAACTGAGTGGAAACTTCCTTTTGTATGTTCTATTTCATACAAACCACCATTTAAATTGAGGCCTGCCAATACACATTCACCCATGTACTGAAGTAAGATAACAGTGTAACTACCAGTGCTATTGTTATTATTTTAAAAAATGGACATTACTTTCTGATGTCTGTTAAACACGGAAAACTAGAAGCTGCTGTTTCGCTCGACTAGCTCCTCCACAACCTTTGTTATACTTTCCTATAGGACTTACAATTCACGTATTTGAAGGATATAGATATTTTCTATATCAACCTCCAGAGCAAGTGGAACTTGAACATGGGTGTCCAAGCTCAGAGGTAAGGACATTACCACTGCACCATAAAAGCCCACTATCAGGTGAAATTGGGCATTGTCATAGATTTATAGAATCCCCTACAGTGTGGAAGCAGGCCATTCAGCCCATTGAGTATACACCAGCCCTCTGAAGAGCATCCCACGCAGACCCAACCCCTACCTTATCTCAGTAACCCTGTATTTCCTATGGCTAATCGACCCAACCTACAGATCGTTGGATGCTCTGGGCAATTTAACACAGCCAATCCACCAAGCTTGCACATCTTTGGATTGTGGGTGGAAACCAGAGCACCTGCAGGAAACCCATGCAGACACGGGGAAAATGTGGAAACTCCACACAGACAGTTGTCCGAGGGTGGAATTGAACCTGAGTCCCTAGTGCTTTGAGGCAGCAGTGCTAACCACTAAGCCACCATGATGCGCACTAATATGACCATAGGTTACCTGAAGGATGTGATGTTGTGGCATTTTGCCATGAGGTACCCAATAAACCTACCAGGAAATTACAGCTTGCACATTTAAGTGTGAGTGATTTTGAAATTGTGTAATCAGTCTTCAATTCCTACAGAATAATCTGTGAGAAGTTTCATTCATTCAAGCTTTAATCATTATTGGAGACTTTTTGAAAATAGCATTTTCTTTCTTTCATTCTGCTTCCTTCATTTCTCTGTCTCTCTGAATGCCACCTTTCTTTCCTTCTTATTTCACTTTCTGGACATAATTTTTATTTTAATCTGTAGTTCCTGGTTTGGACTTAGAAAGTCATTTCAGCTCATAGCATGAAATGACTGGCAGTAGATCGACATCAATAACAAATTATATTTATCACAGTCAATAGGACTGAATATCAGGGACTGTGTAGAACAGGCAACTGATCAGGCACATGTCACTTTGTGCCACCTGCCAAATTTCTACTTTTAAATGTTTCACTGAGGATTCCTCAATCTATTTAACTGATGCGATATCATGAGACCCAGCCCTGATACAAATCCCTAGGAACCTTAAATTGATGGTCAACAGCCCATGAAAAGCCATTTGTAAGCTTATTGACTACAAGTGCTAGTTCTTCACTCATGATGGCAAAACATGGGCCAACAGCATCCTGTTAAACTTGTTTTTAACACACGTTATTTTAATATCTAAACAGTTAGCTTCTTCTGTACCATACAATGTCTTTTTTCTGTAATGGAATTTTCCTATTAATGGTTTAATGTGAAACATATGAAATGGAAAATTATATTGGCATTAATTATCAAATAACAAGTGCCTGAAGACAAGATTGCATTTCATATCAACAAAAAATTATAGAACAGCATAGGAGTATAAAGCTAATAATTTGAACAGCCATTGCCTTGTTGAAAATATCATTTAACTCAAAAATATGTGGAGCAATAAAGAAAGTAATGAATATCAGAGCATGTAGATCATATGATACTAATTTCTAATGAAATTTAAAACAGAGTAGCTTTCATTGTTGAGCATTGTTTAATGATTTGCTTTCTATGTATCCTACTTGTTAATGAAATATTTCTGATTTCACAACTCAGGTTTAATTTACAGCAGTGTAACCGAGTACTTAATGCGTGCATCTTTTGACATGAGTTTAACAACAGAAAGAAACCTAATCTTCACCAGGCTGTCACAGACCATGAAGCAAAATTAATAAAGGTCCTCAAGGTTGGAGTGTGGAAGTAAGGGGCAAAAAATTGCATAGATTTTAAAGATGAACAAAGAAGGACACCAATGTCAAAAGGAGAAGTGTCAGAAAAAAAATCCAGAGATCTGTCAGTTATTTGAAAAAATAATTAAATTCAGAGCCATATATTGAATGATTCCATGGAAGCATTATAGCCATAAATGTCATTTTTTATGGGAGGGCATACTAAACCTTGGGAAAACTGGTCGGGAAATAGAGATATTTAACAAAAGTCATAAAAGGAAATTACATCTAACATACATAACAAGGTAATCAATTAAATCTTGTTTTTAATTCTTGCATGGGATGTTGGCTTACCAGCATTTAATGCCATCATTAATTACCTTTGAGACTTGAGCAGTTAAGAGTCAACCACATTTCTGTCTCTCTCAAGTCAGATGTAGGCCAGGCCAAGCAAGGACAACAGATTTCCTTCCCTAAAGGACGTTAGTGGAATAGGTGGTTTTTCACCACAATCATTACTTTGTCAGCATTGAGATTTGTATTCCATATTTATATGGAATTCAAATTTCATCACCTGTCATGGTGGGATTCAAAACCAGGACCCCAGAACAGTAATTGAATCAGAGATAGTAGGAACTGCAGATGCTGGAGAATCCGAGACAACAAGGTGCAGGGCTGGATGAACACAGCAGGCCAAGCAGTATCATAGGAGCAGAGAGGCTGACGTTTCGGGCCTAGACCCGTCATCAGAAAAGGGGGAGGGGAAGGGGGTTTTGAAATAAATAGGGAG
>NC_063332.1:157789060-157806254 GCF_021869965.1 Rhincodon typus | reverse complement strand
CTCCCTATTTATTTCAAAACCCCCTTCCCCTCCCCCTTTTCTGATGAAGGGTCTAGGCCCGAAACGTCAGCCTCTCTGCTCCTATGATGCTGCTTGGCCTGCTCTGTTCATTCAGCCCTGCACCTTGTTGCCCCAGAACATTAATCTGGGCTTCGGGATTTACAGTCCAGTTGCATTATTAATACTTCACCACCTCCCTATAAAACTTCACTGGCAGTTATGAATTAGGCAACAACATTCAAGATAATGGATGATTAGTTTTGAACAGGATGTATGATTTAGAAATGATATATGATGGAAATAAGGCAGTCCTTAGTTCTTTTAATACCGTTTTGAAACTTTGACAAAAATTGTGAGATGGACATTGATGGATGGACATTCAGCATCAAAATGTGAATGTAAGTAAGTTTACAAAGAGATATTTCAGAATGGAAAAGAAAGAGTGAAGAGATGACAAAGAACATAAATAGGTTTAGAAGTACAAATCTAGAGAACAACATAAGACCACATAACTTAGGAGCAGAAATAGGATATTTGACCCATCAAGCCAGCTTTGCCATCTGATAAGATCACAGCTGATTTGTCCCAAATTCATCTTTGTATCAATTCCCAGTAACATTTGATTCCCTTACCTAACAAGAATCTATTTACCTCTTCCTTAGAAACATTCAATGATCCCACCTCCACCATTTTCTGTAGCATAGAGTTCCAAAGTTTATAACCCTTTGACAGTAAAGAATTCCACTCATCTCTATCCTAAATGGTCAACATTCGATTTTAAGCTGTATCCCCTAGTTCTGAACTCACCACATGAGGAAGCATCCTTTCCATGTCCACTTTGTCAAGACTATTCAAGATCTTATACGCTTTAATGAAATCACATGCCCCTCTACCCACTCTTCTAAACAATAGTGAAAACAAGCCCAGACTGTCCAATATTACCTCATAGGACACCCAATCACTCCTGATATCAGTCTTGTAAACTTTATTGGGACCACCTCCAATGCATCCTTGCTTAAATAAAGAGACCAAAAATTACACACAGTATCTGAGATATGATCTCACCAATATCTTGTAAAACTGAATCATAACCTCTTTGCTGTAATGTTCAGGCCCTCTCATAGCAAAGGATATATTCCATTAGACTTCTTAATCACTTGTTATGTCAGCATACTAATGTTTTATGTCTCCTGCATTGTAACGCCTATACCTCTCTGCATCTTGAAATTCTGCAAGAGAAAAATGAGCTGAAGAAGGTAGTATTTTGTTTGAGAGTCTTAGCAATAGTACCATCATGATAGAGAAAAAAATTCTGAATTTAACAGAGACAACACTGGAAAGGACACTAGAATATAACAACTGCTGAAATACAAGTTGTATAGCCATTAATGTTTGTTCCAATTCATGTTGTAGTTAGAAGCTGTCGTCATGAATTAATAAAAGTTACAAACTGGGAATAAAAGGGTGAATGCAACACAAATAAACCAACCCAAATGGGTTATCTCCCTTTGGACTCTTTTTCTGCAGGATGATCTCAAAGTTCTCAACTGAGAAACTGAAGTCTTGTGGCATTGTAATAATCTTTCCTCATACAACAAATCTGCAGTCCCAGGAATCAGTTTGGTGAACCATTCATTGCACTCCCACCATGGCAAATGTATGTTTTCTTTGGTAAGGAAATGAAAACTGTACACAATGTGGTCTCACCTATGCCTTGTGCAGCTGTAGTAAGGCTTCCTTACTCCTGTGCATAAACCCTCTTGCAATGAAGACCAAAATACCACTTTTCTTAAAAGTTGAAAATAGAATTAACACGATGGACTTTCATGCTCAGGAGAAATTTCTTAGATTTTACCCAGTAACAGTGAAGGAATAGAATTATAGAATCCCTACAGTGTGGAAGCAGAACATTCAGCCCATCAAATCCGTAACGACTCTCCAAAGATCATCTCACCCAGACCCACCCCATCATTGTAACCCTGCATTTCCCATGGCTGACTGCCCCCCTAGTCTGCACATCCCTGGACACTACAGACAGTTTAGGCACGGCCAATTCACCTAACCTGCAGACCTTTGGACTGTGGGAGAAAACCCACATAGACAGGGGGAGAACGTGCAAACTCCATACAGTCGCCCAAGGCTGGAATCGAACCCAGGTCCCTGTTTCTGTGAGGCAGCATTGCTAACCACACCAGGCCGCTGTAGTTTGAAATCTGGATAATGGAATACTTGGAGGATGATTTGCAGGTGCTAATGTCATGATGCAACTCTAAGATGTAGCCGTCTCAGGTTTAGTAGGTGCTATTAAAGAAGCCTTCATGTTTTACTCCTATGTTTCTTGTCGATGGTACATACTGCAGTCATGCCACATTGGAAGAGGAGGTGAATAATCAGAAAAGATGGTTTTCTGATTTCACTATTTTTAACTCTCTCTGCTCTTTCCATGTTACTTGCTGTTGCCACAATGCAGCTCTATTAACTTCCATGTCAACCATCAGATTTTGCGGGCAACTTTTATAGATTGAAGCTCTTACTGCTACTAAACCCCCTTCACCGTTTTTCTGGGATGGGAACAGCACCAACTGACTTGCCCGCACCAGTGACCCGGTTTTCACAGTTTCCAATAAAACCACAAAAGAATTTAGAGACATAATATCTGCAAGATTCTTTTAATACATTTCTGCAACATTGGCAAATATTCTGGAGAATCAGTGCTGTTGGCCATTTGGTGTTTATATAATTTCTCTTGCACTTTTGCCAATTACTCAGCACAGGAGCCCAAGAGGATTAAATGGTCTCTCATCCCAATTATTTCAGCACCTCTCTCTCAAAAGTAAGAAAACTTTAAAAGTAGGAAGTAAAAGCCAGAAGTCAATACATTAAAAAACTAAAAGTTATATCAGAGCTTTCAATAAACCCACATTCAAGACAATACTCTGGTAATAATTGTTCCACAGCAAAATGCACCTAATAAGCAGTTTCCTTGCTTATGATGCGGATTTAGAACTCATGGTGGGATTTTATTCAATTTAAGAAGAATGATCATGAAATAAGGTAGCATTGACTAAAATACACTTCACTGTCCCATCAGAAAAATGTGGCCAGTTTTGACCGAAATGTCCATATACACACACATGAGATTGAATAGCATTGGGAACTGTATGGATTAATTTGATCCCGAGTTCATAATTCTCTGCATTACTAGATCATGGTTAAAAATGAAGTAATTGAAATTACCAACCATCATAAGAAAAGGAAGTAATTGGACTGAGCAATGAAATGTCAGCCATTAAGAATTAAAAAGAGAGAGTATACTATCAGAGATTTATGTAAACCCAAAACAATGATTAAGATATTCTGAGGGTGACATGCTTCTTCCATTTTTTAAAATCATACCTTTGTTCAGTGGTTCCTTTTCAATGAAGTAATTTATTGTTCGGTCACGTGCAAACTTTGGATGTATTTTGATGTGCGGTTGTTCAGTTACTGATTAGCCTGTCCTCATACTGAACTTACTTCGCTTACCAAGTTTTGAGAAATGCTTGGCAGTCAATTAAACAAAAAGACGGTAATGTGTTAAGTGCAATTACATTAAACAAATAATTGTATTTGGATGTGCACGCAGGTAAAATGTCAATGAAATTGCTAAAGAGAGCCTGACAGCAGTTGTGAAATGCATTGCTGTGTAAGACAACCCTCCACAAGGTGAACTGTTCCCTCCACCTGCCTGTAACGATGCACTCTGCAATGTAAAGTCATGACGTTAGGTTCAAGCATTCTCAAACGTCCGATATTGGTGAATCGGTACACTCTTTTGCATTTCACCCAATTTCCTTTATTGCTTGGGGGCAAAAGGAAAATCAAGTGAGGGTAATGTGTGCTATTGTTTTGCTACCGTCAATTTTCCTGCAACCAAGATCTAACTTCCTCCACATGTGTGTTCTTCATCTGAGAGGGAACTGTGCTGGAGCAACAATCTCCAATGATTCAGAGTAAATCTACTCAGTATATTTGAAGGTGTATCATTTTGCATTGCAAAGTTAAAATGACATTGGCAATTGATACACAATAGAAGTGCTGACCTCAGCCATATCTAACATTTCAGGTAATGTTTTACTTGATTGAATTTTACCTGTGGATTGTGAAGCAGACAAGCTATTGGAGTTTTACTAGCCACAGGAAAAGAATTCTGATGCCTGTGAACCATAATTAACCAGTTCTACAAGATTAAGCTGATATATTGAAAGTAATTTTTGAGACCATGAAGTTCAAACTGTATTCTGTACTCAAGAGACCATATGACATGCTGAATTGTCTTTCACTTTGAAAATGCACTGTTCAGCATGAATACGCAGTGCAAAGTTACTGAGAAACAAACAAAAAATACTTTATTTCCAAATTGGTTCCTCAATGAGTAAGCAGATACAAGTTTTAGATTTGAGAGAGAATTTGACACCCTTTGCCATTATATTCGAAGGTCAGAGAGGCACATCAAATAAAACAGGAGACCAGCTTTTTTTATTCATCAATGGGACGTGACTATCACTGATTGACCCAGCATTTATTGCCCATCGCTAGTCGTCTTTGTGAAGGTGTTGGTGAGCCGCCTTCTTAAATTTATTACAGTCCACGTGATGCAGGTTGACCCACAATGCCCTTAGAATCATAGAGTCCCTACAGTGTGAAAGTAGATCATTTGGCCCATCGGTTCCACATTGACTCTCTGAAGAGCATCCCACCCAGATCCACATTACCCCCACTCCCCAACACCCGATCCCAGTAACCCTGCATTTCCCATGGCTAATCCACCCACACTGCACATCCGAGGACACTATGGGCAATTGAACTTGGCCAATCCACCGAACCTGCACATAGAACATAAAACATAGCACAGTACAGGCCCTTTGGCCTATGATGTTGTGCCGAACTTCTACCCTAAACCCAAGGTCTATCTAACCTCCACCGTTACCTTATGCTATCATCCATATGCCTATCTAACAGCCGCTTAAATGCCCCTAATGAGGCCGACTCCACTACCCTCTCCGGCAATGCATTCCACGCCCCTACCACTCTCTGAGTAAAGAACCTACCTCTGACGTCTCCCCTATATCTACCTCCTTTCACTTAAAAACTATGTCCTCTCGTAAAAGTTACCTCCACCCTAGGAAAAAGTCTCTGGCTGTCTACTCTATCTATACCTCTGATCATTTTGTACACCTCTATCAAGTCACCTCTCATCCTTCGTCGTTCTAAAGAGAAAAGCCCCAGCTCTCTCAACCTTTCCTCGTAAGAACTTCCCTCCATTCCAGGCAACATCCTGGTAAATCTCCTCTGCACCTTTTCTAACGCTTCCACATCTTTCCTGTAATGAGGTGACCAGAACTGGACACAATACTCCAGATGTCGCCGAACCAGGCTTTTGTATAGCTGGAGCATAACTTCACGGCTCTTGAACTCAATCCCTCTATTAATGAAAGCTAACACACCATACGCCTTCTTAACAACTCTATCCACCTGGGTGGCAGCTCTCAGAGAACTGTGAACATGAACCTCAAGATCCCTCTGCTCCTCCACACTGCCAAGAATCTTTCCGTTAACCCTGTATTCTGCTTTCAAGTTTTTCCTTCCAAAATGAATCACCTCACACTTTTCAGGGTTAAACTCCATCTGCCACTTCTCAGCCCAGCTCTGCATCCTATCAATGTCCCTTTGTAACCTAGAACAGCCCTCCGCACTATCCACGTGACCCACCTTCGTATCTTCCGCGAACTTACTAATCCACCCTTCCACTCCTTCATCCAAATCATTCACAAAAATCACAAATAGAAGAGGACCCAGAACAGATCCTTGTGGTACACCACTCGTAACTGAGCACCATGTTGAATATTTTCTGTTCACTACCACCTTTTGTCTTCTAAGGGTCAGCCAATTCTGAATCCAATCTGCCACATTTCCCCCTAACGCAGGCCTCATTATTTTCTGCATGAGCCTACCATGGGGAACCTTATCAAACGCCTTACTTAAATCCATGTATACCACATCCACTGCTCCACCTTCATCCACGTGTTTGGTCACCTCTTCAAAGAATTCAATAAGGTTTGTGAGGCATGATCTACCCCTCACAAATCCATGCTGACTATCACAAATCAAACTGTGCCTTTCCAAGTGATCATAAATCCTGTCTCTTAGAGCCCTTTCCAATAATTTGCCCACCACTTCTTTGGACTGTGTAAGAAAACTAAAGCACCTGAAGGAAATCCACACAGAGACAGGGAGAATGTGCAAACTCCACACAGACAGTCACCCAAGGACAGAATCAAACCCACGTCCTGGTGAGACAGCAATTCTAACCATTGAACCACCATGCCGCCTTAGGGAAGGAATTCTGTTCACTGCCTCATTCCCACTAAACTCTGAATTACCTAGTATTGCCTATAATATGGCACTCAGCCAACTTGCCCAACCTTAAGTCAACTGAGGTCTTTGTGTCACCAATTAGAAACCAATAATTACCATTTTCCACTTCAATCACAATAACAAGGCAGCAGGGGGAAAGTAGAAGGAAACTGGCCATCTCACTAGTCACTAAACTCAGTGCAAAAAACAGAAAAGAATCTGGTAACTCCTTTGAGGATATCTTTTGAGTTCATCAGGAACACCTCCACCCACCATAAAAAGTTACATTCCACCTTTATTCCTCATTCTAAGCCTCTAGAACCTCACACCCCACTCTCCCTTGGCTTTCCAAACACTCCCAGCCAAAGACATTCAACTTATTCATAGATCTTCTCATAACTACTTCAGTCCCAGCAATGGCCACCATAGCATTCAATGCATCATCACAGTGGTACAACCCTATTTAAAGCTAGCGAGCTACATCACACTAGGGGGTGAGCAATTACACCCATCCTACCTCCCACAAAATTCACCTGCGGGAAACATTCTGATTAGGGAGATGCAAATTGGACATGAACCGTGAATATAGTTCTGCACCCAGCTATTAGAAACAGAAGCTACAGCAAAAAATGACAGTATTCGATTAAAGTTAATATTGGCACAATCTGCATCAAATTATTTTGAGTTTTTTTTTTGTTCATCACATCAAATTATCTTGAAACACAACAGGATTTGAAGCATTCCAGGTCACCGTATAAAACTTCAAATACATTAGAAGATTTATCTGAATAAATTCATGAACAGCAAGTATCTTTCTTCTAAAAATTCATCATTTTGTAAGTTTTAAATTGTAGGTATTATGATATTTCAGGTCATGATTTTCAGTTTCTTGAATCTTTCTGTCAGAAATTAGGCTTGAAACGTATATTTGATCCACACCGGCAATGTAAAAGATTGCTGGCAAAAACTAGTGGAAGAATAAAAATCCTTTACAACGTTCAGACTTACTTTTCATCTTGGGAAACTTCAGTGTACTATATAACTTCTGTCTCAACATGAGTGCTAAATTGTAGTCGTGTATGGAAAGCTACAGAGAAAGCTTATCTTCTGCCCTTGAATTTGATGTAGCTTAAATCCTTGCAGAGCAATCGATGTCATGAGAGATTAAACAGGAGGCTGGAAGAACACAGCAGGCCAGGCAGTATCTAGAGCAAAGGAGCAGTCAACATTTCGGGTATTACCCTTCTTCAGGTCTGGGAATGACTTACTTCATATAATAGTCTAAAATTTAGAAAATATTTGCCAGAATATTATCCTTTTGCCAAATCACCTTTGCAACAGTGTAACAAATGATTGTGTGAATGGTTTGGTATTAAATTCTCCTGATTCCAAATTGCAGACGACAAAAAAACCACTGTTGATCAGAGAATAATACAAGCAGCATTGAATATGTTTACTGGCAGATTAAGTCCATGGAACAAAGATGTATGAAGTGATCATACATTTCGTAATTCTTGTTGCAATATGCACTTATCAATTAAGGTGCATTGGACAATGTAACAGAATGAAAGGCAGTAGCTGACTTCTTAGGCAAATATTCTTCATTTCCTTCAATCATACATTCAGACTTTGAACGCAGAGTGGTTCCAACACTATTTGGTCTATCAATGAGCTATTTATGGTGTTGTCCATTGTACATGGCTCTGCCTGCCTGGTATTCTATTGTGTATTTTCAATTAAGAAGCATTTTCTGACCTTCTCTTCTGCAGTATTAGGAATGCATGTTAAATTGAACCAGTTTGCAAGGTCCTTTCCATCTTTTAGTGAATACAATGGGGTTGAGTACTTGAACTGAATTTTATTGCCTTCCAGGTTAATATCTCTCTGAATTAAACACAGATTTTTATTGTGGCCAAAGAAGACCTCAGTACTGACATTTCTACTCAAGGCATCTGGAGTTTTAACTTGAAAATGGTCGCATTTTCCTTTAATAAGATTCTACATTTTGTAAAAAAAAACAAATCTCAAACTACGGACATTGCTAGCAAAGCCACAATTTACTGTCAATCCCTGTTTGCATTTGAGAATATGCTAATGAACCTTTTTAGTCTGACACAATCCATGTGGTGTCAAGCTACCCACAACATTGTAAAATCAAAATACTATGGATGCTGGAGATCTAAAATGAAAATAGAAAACGATAGAAATGTAGGTCATGCTCCAAGAATCACAATCAAATTCCATCATGCCATGTATGTTGTCAACCAATGCAGAGTTGTTTCTCATATTCCCATTAATTTCAATTTTGCTAGGGCTTCATTTGGTTAATTGCTACCTTGATGTGGATGGTAGCATCATCAAAGCAGATGCAATGGAGACAGAGGAGGGAATAGATTGGAATAGAGTGCTTACAGGACGTGATATGTGGAGCTATGATCAAGGTAGCTGTTATAGTCAGTGGACTGATAGACAAGTTTGGTTGATATGCTGTTTCAGAAATGGATGCAAAAAAAGTCAGAGACGGTGACAAGTACGATAACTTTTTAATGCAACTGACTGCTTCCAAGGATCCACTTGGGACCTGTTTGGGATCTCTCAGTTCTTAACCTGCAAATACATTAAAGCCGTTACTAATGAAATTTGTGATAGACTGCATCATTTGATCCAATTTCCCCATGATGAGGCCAGCGCTGTAGCCTGGGCAATAGACTTTGCCAACATAGCTTGCTTCCACCAGCTGTACAGTTGTTGTACACTTCATAGGCAAAAATGTGTTCCATTGCGTCAATATGGAAGTCATTTGTGATCAACAGTAGCACATCTTAAAAGTTTGTGCCAGAGCATCCTGGAAGTTGCCATCATGCCTATGTTCTTGAGAACTCCCATGCTCCTGCATCATTTCAAGGATGGATGATAAGGGCTACTCTCTGTGACTCTCTCTGTGGTCAACTGTAAATATGATACAGCTCATTCTTTGACCAGGGCCATCATGAAACAGACCATAGACTTCCCAAAGATAATGTTCTGATCAGTCTTGGGAACATTGCAGTACAACCTAGCTGCATAACCCTGGCATGAAGTGCTCTGTGCAACTGAAGAAGGCAAAGGAGATGAGATGGATGCTGAAGAACTGAGAAAGCAGCAACCTTTGGCTGAGGAAGAAAATCACAATATGGAACAGGAGGAAAATCACCATCACCACAATAGAGCACTGCAGTGTCAGGCACAGGAAACTGACAAGATTTAATTGACAGCCGGATCCAATAAATCTGAACTGTAAAAAGATTTAGGCTGTTATCACTTTTAAGGTGAAAGGTTTATAACCATTGTCTGTGAATTTGTTGTTGGTTGAAATGCAAGCAGTTCCCGTTTGTTCCCAGAAACTTTTTTCTTTTGTTTGCACTTTCTTCTCTTTGGTTGTTGTTCATAACAGCATAAGAACCAGAAGCATGAGAAGGCAGTTCAGCCCCTCGAGCCTGTTCCGCCATTTAATACGATCCTTACTGATCTCATCTTAGCCTCAACTCCACTCTCTTACCTGCTCTCCATAACCCTTCAACCTATTACAAATCTGTCTATTCTCCTTAAAGTTATCAATGTCCTGGTATTCACTACACTTTGAGGTAGTGAATTCCATCAATTCATGACCCTTTGAGAGAAATTATTTCTCCACATCTTTGTTCTGAATCTACTACCCTTCATCCTAAAATTATGACCTCTCTCTAGATTGCCCCATAAGAGGAAACATCCTCTTTGCAATCTAATTTGTCAATCCCTTTAAGCATTTTCTTTCTTCCAAACTCCAGAATGTATAGGCCTAAATGGCTCACTTTCTCTTCCTAAGGCAAATCCCTCATCTCTGAAGCTCCTCTGATCTGCCTTCATTAAAACTGCATTTCTCCTCGAATTAGGGAAACAAAACTGTACTTGATACTCAGGTGCACTCTCACTAATGCCTTTTAAAGTTGCAGTAACACTTCCCTACCGTTTTTTTACTCTATTCCTTTAGCAATAAATGTCAAAATTCCATTTGTCTTCCTTATTACCGGTTGTACCTGCACATTAGTTTTAAATGGACCCATACATGCTATCTGGCTGGCACTGACTTGCCACTTTGAGCTGTTTAAAATCAATCCTTGTTACATGATTCACTTATCAGGAGGAGTTGGTTGTGGCCATGCTTTGGTCTTTCTCATACCTATGGCAGTCATCATGTTGGCTATGCACACACAGCCATTTATACTTCTAAGATTGATATCAATGTATTGCTGGAATCCTGATAGCCTGAATGATAATGGTACCTTCAAATAGCAACCTGTGATTTTGACATTGTTCGCACAAATGGATGGGTCAGTACCTGTACTTCATATGTACCTTGGAAGAAAAATCTTGCTTTTGTAAATGTAGGATTCAATTCTTCCAGTGTTTTGATTTTGTGTGGACATCCTTGAACTGAAAGTTTGAGACACATGGATCTAGACATACTGTTATGGTGTCACCTTTCCTCAAAACACATGTGATGGAGTTAAGCAATTAGTGTGTGTGTTGACCTTCCAAATAATACCATTGCACCCCATCTCATTCAGTTCCAAAACTTCTCCTGAGTGTACACATTGCACTACCCGAAGCATTAATAACAGGATTTGAATCACCCTCAAGATGCAATATTGCATCACTTAAAGTTCCTGATCGCACCAAAACCTCTGGGTAAAAGCTTTTGAGATCATTGGCGGATTTAACTGTGGCATATGTGATCTGTTGTTCTGCCACAGTGTGTGTGGGTGAATTTCATATATTGTAACTGCTCCACAATTTGTGTCAACTGGTAGTCCCATCACTGCTGGATCTTTCGTGTCTTCCTTGTAGTAGATTTCAGGAAGTAAAAACAAACTCATATTTTTTTGAACTTGTGTATCAATACTGCAGTGTGATTCTGTCAATGCATGGAATTAGTAAACCAAGGTATACTCTGACACATCATCTTGAAGGCTGTACAATGGAATGCTACTTGCTGAGATATATGTCTTCAAAGATACATTTTGGTAATATGTTGACACTTGCTCCCAGGTAGATCTTAATTTTTAGTCTGTGTTGTCCTCCTCAGGATATATGATGTTAATGGATATCATATCTATTGATCACCTGTTGCAATTGATTTAATATAAGAGGTTAAGAATGTGAAAACTTTGGTCATCTTGTGATATTTTTCTTTTGCTCGGTTGAATCTGAACTTGATTAATGTGTTCATGAATTCAAATGTTTGTGCACCTTCTTAACACCTTTCCTTGTTGCCAGTATTGTGTTGTTGTACCATTTAGAAGGCAATTTTTGTTTTGTTTAGGTCTGTGGTTTGGTCTTAGGAACAAGATTTTCTGCACAGATGTGCACAATGTCCTTTGAAGGTACATGCTTTACAGATATTATGAAAGGTTTGGAGAGCCTTAGATGCTAACAAACTGCATCTGTTATAGATTTTATTGGTTTCTGTACTTTCCTGACCATACCAATAGTTGCATCCAATGCCTGTAATTATTGTTGGTCTGCCACTAAGGGTTCATAATCAAATCCATCCTGAAGCAATGCATCAATGGTATGGCCTTTACTTGTATCTAGAAGAGAAGACCTTTTCCAAAGGCTTTGATTGGTATGGAGGTGATGACTAACTCAAAGAGATTCTGACAATTCCTCTTCGCAAAATCAGATATGTGCCCTTTACTGCAGTATCTTCTGACAAATTGGCCAATGGACTCTTGCAGTGATATCTGTATGACACGGCTTGGACTCTGTTAATCCTGAAGTTAATTCTGACCTTGATCTGGTCTTCAAGAACCTGACAGAACTTTACCAGATCATTCTGATCATCCATGGAAGGATCAGATGTGTTATTTCTGCAAATCCCCTCATTGGCACAGTACCTATCACATAGTCTGTAAAATATAACTACATGTATTGTTTGAAGAGCTGTAATTCAGTAACAGTATAAATGGATGCCCAGTCCATGCTGCTGTTTCTGTTATTCACAATTCTTCTTTAAAAACATTAAATTCCTAAGGCACATAATTATCTGAATTAATATTAAAATCATAGAATCCCTATAGTGTAGAAGCAGGTCATTTGGCCCATCAAGTCCACACTGACCATCCAAAGAATATCCCACTCAGACAGACCATCCCATCACATCCCTGTAACCCTCCATTTCACATGGCCAATCCACCTAGCCGACACATTGTTGGACTGTGGAAGGAAACAGGAGGACACCCACATAGACACAGCATGTGCAAACTCATTATGGATAGTTGCCTGAGGTGGCATTGAACCTGGGTCCCGAGAACAGTGAGCTAGCAGTGCTAACCACTGACCCACTGTGCCACCCTGTATTAGATTATAACAGAGGAGCATGTTTCAATAGGATGTTCAAATGACCCTAGTTAAGGTGGAGTATAAGATTTGTATACTCCCACATCACATGCTATGATGTACTGATATTATTAGCATCTCTTTTAAAGTTGTACAACCAAACTGACTTTTAGGCATAATGAAAGATAGGTGTGCATGTCAACCACGAAGCAATAGCATGGAGGATTATACTGTGTGAAAAAAGTTATATGTTCAGCGTGTTGTTGCTTGGAGAGAAACTCAGAAATGATGGTGTTCCCATACATCTCTTCCCTTGTCCTTCTGCACGATGAGCTGCTGCAGGCTGTTATGTAGGTGATATATGTTGCAATCACAGTGTGCCAGTGAGGGAGGCAGAGAATAGTCTGCCAGTCAAGTGGATTGCTTTGTGCTGGATAGTGTCCAGTTTATTTTGTGTTGTTGAAGCTGCAAAAATCCAAATAAATAAAGGACATTAACTCCTTCCTGTTGCCATGGATGTGATGGATAATCTGAGCTGTCAGAAACTGAGTCGGGGCAGAATTGAAATACCCTTGCTTTAATGACACAGGTGCCAACTGATACATACTCACTTTTTTTGGCAATGTCAATGTTTTGTATTATTGGCTGCATTATTTGCAGATGTAATCAGTTCCTCAGGTACTGAAACGTTCTGTGTCCATTTGCAGCAAGACCTGAACAGCATTTCAACTTGTATTGGTAAATGGCAAGTAACATTCACATCATGTAATTATCAAGCAATGACAAGCTCCAGCAAGACAGAGTTCGGGCCTTTCTTCTTGACTTTCAATGGCATCCTTACCATTGAATCCCCCACTATTGACATCCTGGTAGTTATTATTGACCAGAAGCTGAATTGAACTAGCCATAAAAATGCTGTGACTACTGGAACAAGTTAGAGGCTGGATATGTCTACAGAGTAATTTGTCTTCTGATTCATCAAAGCCAGTCCTCCATCCATAAAGTACAAGTCAGAATTGTGATGGAATGCTCCCGTGTATGAGTATAGCTTCAACAACACTCAACAAGCTTAACATCATTTTGCAAAGCATCCATTTTTCTTGGTACATTATCCACCATATTAAACATTCACTCCCTCCACCAACAACAGATAATGGCAGCAGTGTGTGCCATGTACCAAATGCACTGCAGTAATTCACACCACTCCTTCTACATCGCTTTTCAATCCCACAATCTCTATCACCGAGAAGGACAAGGGCAGCAGATACACAGGAACACCATCATCTTCATGTCGCTATCTTTCATTAAGTCTCACAATCAGTCTGGCAGTATACCTTTAAAAAAGATGCTTATAATGTCATTACATCATCGCCCAACACACACACAATCCTGACGTTGAACTATATAGCTGTTCCTTCACACTTAGGGGTCTAAATCCAATAAGTCCCTTCCATCCAGTTCTAATGTGGGTACGCTTAATCTACATGGGCTATAGCATTCAAAAATGTAGTTGGTGCTATTCTCTCTTGGACAATTGGGGATGATAGTAAATACCCCTACATTGTAACAGATTTCTTCAAATTACTGCTTAAATTGAACAAAATTAGATTTAATAATACTAAGGAACATTAATATTAATTAATGACTCATCTGACTCCAGCATCTGCAGTTCTGACTATCCTGATTAACATTAAATTGATATCTTTGTAATTAACTTCAAAATATATCTTGATAATTTTGATATTTTGATGGAAGATTTTTTTTTAAATAGTGGTGGCAGGAAGACTTGTCAACAAATAGTTCAAGAAAGAGAGATTCTTAGCTGGATGTGTTATTATGAGACCAGAAAACAGTTGATTTGTTGTTGCTGCCAATACAATATTAGCATTTTTGCAATTACATTTTCTACTTCAATTCCTGAATTCTAAATAAAAGATTCCTAAATAATTCCTGAATGTTAGGCAATTCACGGAGTAGGCAAAGGAAGCTTAATCCTGAAAGAAGGACTTGAAGGAGGTTATGTCACTGCTCAAGCAAAGTAATGTAGCTGCCTTTGGAAAAGCAGCTGAGAAAGTATCATCTGCACGTCTATCTAGGAAATAAAATAAGTCACCGAGCAATCTGTTATGGAAGACAGGAAAGTGCTGTTAAGAGCATAGATTTGATGTATTCTTACTTGTAAGAAAATGATTATTTGGTTACTGAAATAGATTATCTTATTCAATAAACATTAAGAACTGCAGATGCTGGAAAACTGAAACAAAACAGGGGGTGCTGGAGAAACACAGCATGTCTGGCATCATCTCCAGAGAAAAAAAAAGTTAACATTTCGAGTCCAGCGACCCTTCATCAGATGATCACTTACCTCAATGCTATCTGTGACACCTGGCCGGGTATGAATCAACAACTTCATTTCCCAATATTGAAACATTGATCATCCTACATAAGTACTTGATTGGCTGTGAAACTTTTTGGGAAATTCTCAGATATGGGTCAGGTGCTATATAAATGCAAGAATTTATTTTCGCATTGCTAGGATTTACGCGGGGTGTGGGTGGTGGCACTCGGTGGGGGAGAGGGGATCATTAGAAACTGTGTATTTCTTCTCAAACAAGCAGTGTCCACTGCAAACACTCTGTACTTTTGTTATGCAAATAAAACTCGAACTAACACTTCCAGTTGTTTCACAATATTCAATCTATTAGAAGGATTCACTGCAAAATTACTTTAGCTAATTCAAAATGTAGCCATTACTTGGGCATATTTCATGGATATTTGTTTGGTCGACTAATTGCAATTTCTTGCTTTTCGATTTTAGCATTTCAAAAATGTCTGGCCATGAACAGAGGAAGGCTTTGATTCTGGTTAACTCAGACAAGTTGTTTTTCTCCCCCCCAAGATTTACGTCTCAGCAGTGTATTGCCATAGGAACAGAAAGAACAGCTTGTGCTTTTGAGCTGTACTCAATGCCACGTAATAATTCAGCAGCTTCCTGAAGTCATGCAATTGCATGAAACTGTAACTTGCTCGAACATTCTGGAAATTGATTAGGTCAAGTAGTCAGAGGCAAAACAATGAGCTGAACTAAGTGCCTCATCAGCCAGAAGGAAAGTCCTTTGCCAAACAGGATTTATGGCTCCTAGAGCCATAATACCATTTTTATTCCTTGGGATTGCTTCCCATCTGCCACAGAACGGATGATATGCTCACATATTACTTTGCTCTCACCCTACACCAAATTGGATGTAAAACTATATTAAATCTGAAACACCCACCGAAAAAGAATTTAGTAAAGCAATCTAATCTCAAGCCATATTCAAAGCACACTGCCCACGAATGTGGAATTTCCTCAGCAGCGCTGTTCACAAATCCCAAAACAAAATAAGGAAGTTTGTAATATATGTGAATGGTGGTAGATTATAATCTTCTGAGTTCCAGTTTGTAAGTCTAGTGTCATTACCCACCTTGCTCTGAGCGCAATGACCATCCTATTTACTGGCCCACTATGGAGTGGAGGAGCGAGTGGCGTGTTGATGTTCAATCGTGGATACAATGCTACAGTACATTAAAACTGGTCTTGCTCCTGTCATAAGAACATAAGAACTAGGAGCAGGAGAAGGCCATCTGGCCCTTCGAGCCTGCTCCGCCATTCAAGAAGATCATGGCTGATCTTTTCGTGGACTCAGATCCACTTACCCGCGTTCTCACCGTATCCCTTAATTCCTTTATTGTTAAAAAAAATCGACCTTTTTTTTAAAAACGTTTACTGAAGTAGCGTCAACTACTTCACTGGGCAAGGAATTCCATAGATTAACAACCCTCTGGGTGAAGAAATTCCTTCTCAATTCAGTCCTAAATCTGCTCCCTCTAATCTTGAGGCTATGCCCTCTTGTCCTAGCTTCACCTGCCAGTGGAAACATCCTCTCTACTTCTATCTTATCTATTCCCTTCATAATTTTATATGTTTCTATAAGATCCCCCCTCAATCTTCTGAATTCCAATGAATATAATCCCAATCAACTCAGTCTCTCCTCATAAACCAACCCCCTCAACTCCAGAATCAACCTAGTGAACCTCCTTTGCAAGCCCTGCAGTGCCAATACATCCTTTCTCAAGTAAGGAGACCAAAACTGCACACAGTATTCCAGGAGTGGCCTCACCAGCACCTTGTACAGCTGCAACATAACCTAGACGACAAGGTGCAGAGCTGCATGAACACAGCAGGCCAAGCAGCATCAAAGGCTGACGTTTCGGGCCTCGACCCTTCATCAGAAATGGGGGAGGGGAAGGGGGTTCTGAAATAAATAGGGAGAGAGTGGGAGGCGGATAGAAGATGGATAGAGGAGAGGGTAGGTGGAGACGAAACAAACAGGTCGAAGAGGCGGGGGTGGAGCCAGTAAAGGTGAGTGTAAGTGGGGAGTTAGGGAGGGGATAGGTCAGT
>NC_063332.1:157659150-157779060 GCF_021869965.1 Rhincodon typus | reverse complement strand
CTGGACTGACCTATCCCCTTCCTAACTCCCTACCTACACTCACCTTTACTGGCTCCATCCCCGCCTCTTCGACCTGTTTGTTTCCTCTCCACCTATCCTCTCCTCTATCCCTCTTCTATCCGCCTCCCACTCTCTCCCTATTTATTTCAAAACCCCCTTCCCCTCCCCCTTTTCTGATGAAGGGTCTAGGCCCGAAACGTCAGCCTCTCTGCTCCTATGATGCTGCTTGGCCTGCTGTGTTCATCCAGCCCTGCACCTTGTTGTCTCGGATTCTCCAGCATCTGCAGTTCCTACTATCTCAAATTAACCAACACTGCTTGCTGCAGTGTTCCAGTGAAGCCCAACGCAAGCTGGAGAAGCAACACATCATTTTCCGCTTAGGAACCCTACAGCCCTCCGTACTCAATATTGAGTTCAATAATTTTAGGGCCTAAACTCTCCCAGCCCCCCACTCCACATACCAGGCCTTGTTACCACATAGCATGCCATTACACACCCCCTGTTGTTAGTCATTAACCGTCTCCATTAACAACTATTCACCCTCCCAGCCTGATCGTTAGCAACTCCTTTGTCTGTCCAACTGTCTTTCTCTCTCTTTGGGCTCTATCCTATCGTTTACTCCCTACGCCATCCACCTCCTTATTTTCTGCATATAAACTAACATTTTCCCAGCCACCATCAGTTCTGAGGAAGGGTCACCGGACCTGAAACGTTAATTGTTTTTTTTTCCCTGCACAGATGCTGCGAGACAGACCAGAGCTTTTCCAGTAATTTCTACTTTTGTCTCTGACTTAACAGCATCCACAGTTCTTTCGGTTTTTATTAGGTATTTAAAGAGGCCTAATTATTCAGGCAGATAACGTGGAATAAAACTGGTTTTGTGGCTAAATTGCAGTTACTTCTTTTTGAAAAGCACGAACATAACAAACTGAATGATCTGCTTGTTGTGCTGGATGGGGTAATGATTCCAAAATTTTTTTTACTCAATTACGGTTAGCCACTTGTGCGGCTCCAATGATAACTCTACAGCATTTGCACATCCACAAGCATATTTCCTTCAGTCCCATTAAAGTCCTGGTCTGTCGTATTTATTGGGCTCTGATGTCAACTACAAGTCTGCTTACTCAGATTTTCTAGATTAAAAGCATATTTTCTAACAAGATCTTTAGGGAAGACTCACAAACTTGAAAGAAATAATCTTTAATTCTAAATGGTTTAGGCTTAATTTATACCCTATGTTCTCCCATTCCGAGATATTATGGTTATGTGGACACACAACCTTCCTTGGGAAATAAACAATTTCTGCAAAGGTGCTTGCAGTCAAACACCTTGTGATAAAAATTATTAAATCTGAGCCTTTCTTGAGGTTTACAGTTTGTAGTATTAGTCCTTCAATGTGAACAGAGATGACATAGACCACAGAATAGTACAGCACAGGAATAAGCTCTTTGGACCACCATGTCTGCATCAACCATGATGCCATTTTAAACTAATTCCATCTGTCTGCATATGGTTCATATCCCTCTACTGACTACCTGTTCATGTGTCCGTCTAAATACCTCTTAAAAGTTGCTATCAAATCTGCTTCTACCACCTCCCCGGGAAGCACATCCCAGGTAAAGAAGAAACTCATCTCACATATAACACAGTGTGGAGCTGGATGAACATAGCAGGCCAGGCAGCATCAGAGGAGCAGGAAAGCTGACACTTCAGGTTGGGACCCTTCTTCAGAAATGGGGGAGAGGTAAAGGAGCCCTGAAATATGCAGTGGGAGCGAGATCCGCTGAGGTCTTTCTGGAGGGAGGAGGATAATTTCTTCAAGGTAGGCATCCCTAGAAAAGGCTTCACAGTGGGGTTATAACTCACTCCGAGATAGTAAGTATCTCCTTTAAACTTTCCCCTTTCATCTCAAACCTATTCCTCTTAGTATATGAAATTTCCACACTTGGAAAAAGTCTCCAATTCCACCCCATCCATGCCTCTTATAATTTTATATACTTGTATCAGGTCAACCCCACAGCCTCTGACGCTCTATCAAAAACAACCCAAGTTTGTGTAACCTCTTCAATATAGTCCAGTCTAGGCAACATCCTGTTAAACCTCTTTTGTACCCTTTCCAAAGCCATCATGTCCTTCCAATTGTTTGGAAACCAGAACTACATACAATATGCCAAATGTGCCCTAAATAAAGCTTTACACAGCTGCAACATGAATTGCCAATATTTATACTCAATGCCCCAACCAATGAAGGCAAGCATGCCGTACCACCTTGCTCACATGTCTTGCCATTTTCGTTATGGACTAGGATCCCAAGATCTCTCTGTATATCAATGTGCCTAAGGATCCTGTCATTTACTGTATACTTTCTTCTTGCATTTGACCTCCCCAAAATATGTAACCTCACATTTCTTTGGTTTAAATTCCATCTGTCATGTCTCTGCCCAACTTTTCAAAATTAACTCTTCTTGGTGCTTGATCCACAGCAGTAATCTTCAAAGTACTTGTACAAACATATCGAAATCATCTCATAAGACTTTTCACCAATACCAAATAGTAACCAGTGCTTAGTCATCTTTCTACAAACATGGTGATTGATGTACAATATACAGTGGGAATAAAAACAATTATGATTTTGTGATCTCTCATGCAGATTGATATCAGTCAGCTGGCTATTCTCCTACCTCTATCGTTATAGTTAATAATACTTTGAAAATTTATTTCACTAT
The DNA here is from genome assembly GCF_021869965.1 of Rhincodon typus. Lineage (NCBI taxonomy): Eukaryota > Metazoa > Chordata > Chondrichthyes > Orectolobiformes > Rhincodontidae > Rhincodon > Rhincodon typus. Next base: position 157,776,334 of record NC_063332.1, on the reverse strand, counting down.
TAGTTTTTAATTGCAGCAAACCTCCTGCAATACTTCTAGATAAAGGAAAATAAGAACCGATGTATACTACTCAGTCCCTCGAAATTACTTCACTCATTCGTTCAATGAGATCATGATGAATCCATGACCTTTCTCCATGTACTCAGTTATAATCCCAGTTGATAGTAATACTGGGCAAGTCAGGTCTTGACTGAAATCTGGCTAAATAGATTATATCTTCAATTTTTGCAGTGGTGGTTAGTTCTGAAATATATTCTCACCTGACTCCAGAACTTAACAACAGAACACAAGTTTATTACATAAAATAAAAAAAAGTTAAATAGTTAGAAGAATTCTAATACATGCAGCAAAATGAAGTTTCAACCTGTTCGCCAACACCATCTCTTTACAGATTCTTAATTCCAGAGAAATGTCACTCCTATTTCAACTCTTTAATTTAAAACTCAGCTCTTCATTAACTCCTTCCAGTTTCTTTTCATTATGACTGTTCTATTTCTAAGTCTGTTGGCTTGAACCTTTCACAAATCTGATTATCTCAACTTTTTTCTGTTTTAACACTTGAATATTTCTCTCCAAATTCTCCTGGCTTAGAGGCTTCACCAACTAAAACACTTTGGCTATTGTTCTTCTGAACAAAATGTTTGATTCTACAGCTAGGAGAAAAGTTTCCCTTCTGAACTAAAGACTTGCTTCTACTAAATTGAGGCCTTGATCATTCATTTCTGAAGTTAAAACTGAACCTAATGGCTTTCTGGTCATTGTAAAACGCAGAAATATAAACATTAAATCCATTATCACTAAAGGGGCACTTGACTGTGGTCACAGGCTTTCTTGGAATTGATGCACTATGGTCACTATCTCAACTTACTTTCTGACTTGTTCAAACAAATCTACATCACCGAACAGACCCAAACCTACCTGACTCTATTTTAAAATCTGCATCCCAAAGTTCAATGCATATTAATTATGCATCTTTCATCATATCACCCATGCCCCATATCCCTTTGATTAACAAAGATCTACCAAACTCAACTTTTAAATTGACAATTGATTTGGCATTACTTTGCTTACGGGAGACAGCTCTAAATTTCTATGACCTATGCATTTGAAAACTAATGTTTTCTAATTTCATTCCAGAAGGATTTGACTCCAATTTTCTTTCCATTTCATATTGCACAAAATGTCCATTAGGATGTTCTAGAAATCTGGTATATTTGGCCTTGTCACATTTTTTGATATTTGACATTTTAACAAAATGCTCCGTATGATTTACCTTACAACTTCAATTGTCACTTTTGTTGTATGGGAATGCCAGCTCACTATACTGAATGAGCTACTACTTAAGATGAAGATTGCTGCCATACAATTCTTTAAATGTAGGGAACAACAGGACATTCAGGGCTGAGTATGATTGAGTTAGAGCCCATCATTGTCTACTCTGGGGAATATCTTGTGGTCAACAAGGGATCATAGAATCCCTACAGTGTGAAAGCAGGCCATTTAGCCCACTGAATCCACACTGACCCTCTGAAGAACATCCCATCCAGACCCACCCCCTACTCTATCCCTATAACCCTGCATTTTCCATGGCTAATCCACCTAGTCTACATATCCCTGGGCAATTTAACATAGTCAGTCCACATATTTCGCAGTAATAGCAGATATTTTGCTGCACTAGAGAATTTTCCTTCAACATTAACGCTAAGACAATAAATTCCTACCTTTCTGGACTCACTATTTCCTCCTCACTTGTCATTTGTGGTTTTCTGTCAGAGTAGCCACAATATTAAACTATTAATTTGAAGGTATTAAATCTTCGGTTGGACGAACAGTTAGACGAAGGGGACGTAGGATAATAATAGGGAAAACTGGGCAGGAATAATAGCTCAACACAACAACTATTTTAAGGATTGATAGCAACACAAGCTGTAATCAAAAGTTGAGTTATGCATGACACTCTGAGAGGAAAAGGAAATGAAGAATGAAGGAAAAGATTAACATTTATATAGCACTATTTGCTGCCTCAGGACACCTAAAAATTTTTCACAAGCTGTTAACCATGTCTAAGATGTAGTCGTTATTGTTAAGAAGAAAAGTTGCTCAACTTGTCAGTGAATGCAGGTGAATAATAATAGCAACAAAGACATTTAGTTCCTGTAGCATCAAGAGGACGAATAGAAGACTACCATGTACATAAATAACTGACAACAAAACGTCAGGGGAGCAAGTCACTTAATTTTGTTGCTCTGGTGAAATTGCTAAACAGCTTTCTGTCCTACAAGCATCCTGTGAGTTAAGGAACTGGCATCGACAGAAATGCGTTTCACCTTCCATGAACTCTGCACATAATAGGTTGCTGGATCTCCGAGGTTTTGAAGTTTGTGATACCCTTTTTGAATCTGCTAGCCATCATTGACCTTCTGTTTTCTTCATTCTGCCAGCACTACAGAAAGCTACCCCTTTGCTGCGCACTTTCCATTCCAATATACCACATAATCAGTGAGCATTAAGGACATTTGTGCACCCATTCCCCAGCACTGTGGTGCTGTAACCTAGATTGGCATAGCATGTACACTGACACTATTTAAAATTGCTTGATCCCACAAATTACAGGTGGCTTGGGATTGCCATTGTACTGCTGGAATTTTCAACCGAGAGACATCTTTAGCATCTTTAGCTTAACCTCTGTAGTGGGGAAGATGCTTGAGTCTATTATCAAGGAAGAAATAGCAAGGCATCTTGACAGAAATTGTCCCGTTGGGCAGACGCAGCATGGGTTCATAAAGGGCAGGTCATTCTTGACAAATCTTTTGGAATTCTATGAAGACATTGCGAGCGAGGTGGACAACGGGGACCAAGTGGATGTGGTGTACCTTGATTTCCAAAGGGCCTTTGACAAGGTGACGCACAAGAGGTTACTGCATAAGATAAGGATGCATGGCATTAAGGGTAAAGTATTAGCATGGATAGAGGATTGGTTGACTAACAGGAAGCAAAGAGTGGGGATAAATGAGTGTTATTCTAGCTGGCAGTCAGTGACTAGTGGTGTGCCTCAGGGATCGGTGTTGGGACTGCAATTATTTACAATTTATACAGATGATTTGGAGTTGGGGACCACGTGTAGGGTGTCAAAGTTTGCAGATGACACTAAGATGAGTGGCAGAGCAAAGTGTGCAGAGGACTGTGAAACTTTGCAGGAACATAGATACATTGAGTGAGTGGGCAAAGGTCTGGCAGATGGAATACAATGTAAATAAATGTGAAGTCATACATTTTGGTAGGAGTAATAGGAAAAAGGATTATTACTTAAATGGTAAAAAGTTGCAGCATGCTGCTATGCAGAGGGACCTGGGTGTCCTTGTGCATGAATCACAGAAGGTAGGTCTGCAGGTACAACAAGTAATTAGGAAGGCAAATGGAATTTTGCCCTTCATTGCTAAAGGGAATGAAATTAAAAGCAGAGAGGTTATGTTGCAGCTGTACAAGGTGCTGGTGAGGCCACACCTGGAGTACTGTGTGCAGTTTTGGTCTCCTTACTTGAGAAAGGATGTATTGGCACTGGAGGGGGTGCAAAGGAGGTTCACTAGGTTGATTCCGGAGTTGAGGCGGTTGACTTATGAGGAGAGACCGAGTAGATTAGGATTATATTCATTGGAATTCAGAAGATTGAGGGGGGATCTTATAGAAACATATAAAATTATGAAGGGAATAGATAAGATAGAAGTAGAGAGGATGTTTCCACTGGCAGGTGAAGCTAGGACAAGAGGGCATAGCCTCAAGATTAGAGGGAGCAGATTTAGGACTGAATTGAGAAGGAATTTCTTCACCCAGAGGGTTGTTAATCTATGGAATTCCTTGCCCAGTGAAGTAGTTGACACTACTTCAGTAAACGTTTTTTAAAAAAAGGTCGATTTTTTTTGAACAATAAAGGAATTAAGGGATACGGTGAGAACGCGGGTAAGTGGATCTGAGTCCATGAAAAGATCAGCCATGATCTTATTGAATGGCGGAGCAGGCTTGAAGGGCCAGACGGCCTACTCCTGCTCCTAGTTCTTAAGTTCTTATCTTCTGAAAGGATGCCATTCATACCTTAGTTCTTGTGTTTGCCTCCTTTTCTTATAACCTTTTATACTTCCTTATTCACATCTTTTTTTAAAAGCTGAAAAGGCATTTTATAGAACTAATATTTCTACTCGGCAATTCCTTGCCCTAACATTATATAAAACATAAAATACCCCTTACCTATTCCATTATTCTTTTGACACTACTCTTAAATTTAAACTCTCTACTTAGAAGCTCACCAGCCATTACCTTTAACTTGTTTACAAAGTTTCTCATATTTATAAGTACTTATCCTTAGCTTTCTCTGTTCTCATGAAATGACTAAACCCATCTCTCAGCATGTCTAAAGCTTTTTATCCCTAACATTATTTTTGTGAATCTCTTCTGCGCCTCTAAATGATCTTAAAGTCCTTCCAAAAAATTAGTCTTCAAAACTCAACACAATATTGGCTCACCATAGTGAGGCTAAGTGCTATATATTTGCAAGTTGCACAGATCATGGCAGGTACACAATTAAACATTATAATCTAGAAGCTAGCTGCTTTCTGAGACGTCTTGCTTTGTAACTATGAAATGCACAGAATAGTGTAAAGTTCCCTTATTTGCGTGATAGACATGAACTCAACTCAACAAAATAATTTAGATCTTGTCTGTTTTAGCCTAAATATCTTTTTAAAAAATTTGTTAATTGTCAAGAAATTCTTCAGGCCCCCCCAAAAAGTGGACTATAAAGTTTTGGGTTCTCATTCCTTCAGTTTTTAATTGATCTTAGAGGTTTATTTTAATACATGTTTTTACTGGTGCCCTCTTGATTAATTCAATTATTTTGCGTCAGTTTTTTTGTATTTGCCTTGATGCCGAATTCACCAGTTGAATTTCAGAATTATGCTGCTATTAACCAATGCATCAAACTGATTGCTTAAGGAAATACATTGCTGCTTATCCTACTCTTACAGATCACAAATGCTGGAAAGACTGTGACCCTTGTTTAACTCTCAGTAACATTCAGTACAAGATCTCAGGGCATTTAAACAGTACATTTAAATAATTACATAAATTTTGAGTCAATTCTACTTAGCAAAGGAGTTGCACATGTTTAGCCTTTCATCTTTACTTTTGTAATATATATCCCCTTCTGTTAAATAATTGATTCCAAACTTTTTATATTCAACTTTATAAACTTGCCCTTCGTACATATGAATTATGAAAGAATCCCTACGGTGTGGAAGCAGGCCACCCAGCCCATCAAATCCACACCAACCCTCCAGACTCAGCCCCCCGCCCTATCTGTATCAGCCTACATTTCCCTGGGGGAACAAAACTGGAGCACCCAGAGGGGACCCACACAACACAGAGAGAATATGCAAACTCCGCACAGTCACCTCAGCGGGGATTTGAACCTGGACCCCTGGTACTGTTAGGTTAGCAGCGCTTACCACTGAGCCACCGTGATGCCTGAAAAATTCTCTTTGTTTCTCTATACTTTAAAATTTTACACATGGTGCATCAAGTCAATAGATTTCTGTTTTAGGAAAAGTAAAGAAATTATGCCCAATGCAAACACATTAAATTGTCTATCAGTATCTGTGTAAGGAAAGCACAGTTAATGTTTTAGGTCCGTTGACCCTTCTTCTGAGAAAATTTCCAATAAAATTCATTTACAGAGTCATAAACTAGAGAAATCTTCTTGAAGCAGTACAATTGGGCAGTTATCTTCTTTCCATTCAAAAATATTCCTTGATGTATTTAAGAACATCAATCTGGTGCAGACTTATTAAAATCAAACTGACAATACGAGATACACCAAAAGTAATCATTTTAAAATCAAGGTGTGTGGTCCTCTGTCTGTGTGGTACACTGTTCAAACTTATCCCCTGGTGCCTGCTCACCTTAGAAAATGAAGATCTTTCTCAAAAAGCAAGGTCAGTGGATTCTCATAATTTTGAGCTGGGATCACATCCAGTTTTGTAAGTGAGTCTGATCCAGGTAAATTGACTATTAAATTAAGGTATAAGATTGTAAAAACCTGGAAGTATTTGGTTTTGGATTTAACTCACTTACACTTTAAGTTCTTAATCTTTGATGCTGGTTTTGGCCACTTCTTCCCAGATTGCACTGATATTACTAAAGGAAAATATATAAACTTTTATCCATTTTCCTTATCATTCCTTCTCATATTTCTCTGCACAATATTTTATCTGACCAATATGGGTCCAAACTATTAGCTACATTCTCCTGAACTCACGTACAAAGATCTCCACAGTTAAACATACTTTTTATACTCAGTCAGCTGAAATCCAGATTTTGAGGAAGAGTTATATCAGACTTGAAATATTAACTCTATTTCTCTCATCACAACACTGCCAGACCTGCTGAATTTCTCCAGCACTTTCTGTTTTTATTTCAGATTTCTAGCATCTGCAGTGTTTTACTTTAAGGTTGGCTTAATTTAATTGAGCCTACCTAATTAAGGAAGTTCCAATTATCTCTTTTAAACCTGTTAAGTTCAGCTGTTTTAGATTCAACAGAGATAGAACCATCAGGCAGCTACCTTGGTATGCTTACCTGCTGCTGGGCAGCAAGGATCCCCAGTGGCGGGCTCTCTACATGAGAGTCCTCCCTCTTTCCATTGACGATTTGGGATAGAGGGCGTTGCATGCAGAAGCCCTTATAACTAGATGTTTATGGGCTCCAAGTACAACTCTTTATTTTGCTGTGCTTTGAAGCCTGTGGTCCATGCATATATTGGTTGTGGGCATTTGCACTCCCTTTTTTAGTTATTTGAAAAACCTTCTGTTGTGTTTTTGGTTGCACTTCAGCCCCATGCTCCTGAAATTTTGTCGCCTAGTGCGGATGGGTGTGGGAAGGTTGGAGGACCTCTTCACAGGTCTGCTCCTGGGCCTGGCCAGGCTGGCAATAAACAGGTCCAGGCAGCGGGCCATGGAGGGGGTCATCTCTACCGTGTGTCTGCCCCTCTTCTGCAGTTACATTCAAGTCTAGGTGTCATTGGAGAAGGAGCACACGGTGCCCACCAGTGCTCCCGAAGCTTTTAGAGAGAGGTGGGCACAGCGGGGTTAGTGTGTTTTATTTCCTCCTCAAACTCTATTTTGATTTAGTCCCCTCCTTCTCTCCCTAAACACCCCCTTCATGTTTTGGTGATAGCGTTGCCCTTAACAGGCTTTGCTTGTTAATGTTCAATTGGCCATATCGGTGTTTTTCTGCTGGTGGAAAATATGAATAAAAGAAATGAACCCATCAGGCAGGGCAAAGTGATTTTATGGTGCAGTGTGTCCCTACTGAGCAAAAAGATCCAGGTTCAAGTGTGATCTGCTCCAGAAGCATAGAAGAACATTTCTCAACAGGTTGATTAGGAAATTATCTATAACTGAGGTTAAGCTGTAGTCTTCAATCACTGGGTTAAATTCTCACCTTTTTGTTGAGCAAGGGTGTAACAGCAGTAATCCTTCAGTCCTCTGGCACCATACCTGCATCGAAAAATGGTTTGGAAGATTCTGAGTTTTGAGGAAGGGTCACCGAACTTGAATTGTTAACTCTGATTTCTCTTCACAGATGCTGCCAGACCTACTCAGCTTTTCCAGAAACTTCTGTTTTTGGAAGATTATGGTTACTGCCCCCCTTGTGATGAAAGGTGTTAAATGTATACTGTGTTAGGGGATTTGGATTTAGAATAGAAGCAAATGGATGTGGGTCAGTCTGTGAATTTTTTCTTTTAAATAATTCACTAAGTCATTAATTTAATAATCCAAGGTGCATGAATTCCAAGAATACATGTTACTGCAGTCAAGTAGCTGGGAGATTCCCTGTAGTGTTGATGGATGGGATGTATATACTGTTGATTTTAAAACAGACCAGAAATATTTTAATTTTATTTTTACTTCTTGGTTCAATAGTTCAATGTCTTTTTGCAGAAGAACCAGGAGTTCTGTTCTTAAAGAAGAAAAATCTCTGAACAGAAGAACCAAATCAGTTCTGGGGAACTTGTCACCTCTGGAAAAATGTTTCCTCGCTGATGGAGTTTCCAAGCAAGGAGAGCTTGTCTTTCACTCATTAGAACTGAGATATTTTTGGCCATCAGAATTGTGAAAAATTCATGCCAACAGACTCAGAAAGGAATCATTAAAGGAAAATGAGTCAGCAGTCCAAGGGAAGAAATTGAGTAGAGGCAGTTAAGCAAAGGTTTTTTTTTTAAGTGTGATATGCAATTTCTCTGGGATTGACTCTCTATAATGGATAGTGTTGGGAAAGAGATAGGAATTTTTATTTGATTTAACTTGTATTTTCTTTCTTTTGTGTAATAAACTTATGTTCTGTTATTAAAAACATCTGTAACCTTACATGAATATATTTCAATGACTAACCACCATGTAACCAAAATCAAGAATTAATTATTTGATATATGCAGCCAGGTTTCTTTCTGGAAGCTGACCTGCCCAGTAATACTATCAGCTGGGAAAGCATACTCTGCAATTTCATATTTCTGATTTTTATTCATAATCTCATATTTGTGCAATCATTAAGACCACCTCTGCAACATCACCCAACTTCACTCCTGTTAACATCCTCATTCATTATCTCTGAACTCAACTATTCCAGTATACTCCTGATTGGTCTCATATTCTGCCTGTCACCCAGTACTTGTCGATTCATATTTTAAAGTTTTAATTCTTGTTTTCAAATCTATGATCTCACACCTCCCAATCTGTGTCACCTCCTCCAACCCCACAACCCTCTGACACACATATTCTTTAAGTCTGGATTCTTGTGCATTCCCATTTATATATATTAAAAAATCAGGTGAGGCACAGGCTCTTGTGCCACAATGGTGGTGTCCCTACCTCTGAGCCAGGAGACCCAGGTTCAAGTCCCACCTACTCCAGAGGTGTGTAATAACATCTCTGAACAGGTTGATTAGGAAAGAGGTTAAATTTTTTAAAAATCAGGCAAGGTGTTGTTTTTCAGCTCATCTACCTCAGGAAAGGGAGGACTATGGAAAAGATGTCATCTTCTACTTGATACAGAAAGTGATTGTGTGAATTCTGATGTGGAATATTTCTACTAGGATGCCAATTGCCAGAAAGGTAATCAAGGATTGTGAAGAACATTTTTTTTTTATTCATTCATGAAATGAAGGTGCTGCTGGCTAGGCAGCACTTATTGCCCAGAGGGCAGTTAAGAGTCAACCACATTGCTATGAGTGTGGACTAGACCAAGTAAGGGTGGCAGTTTCCTTCCCTAAAGGACATTAATGAACCAGATGGGTTTTTCCCCAACAATCAGCAATGGATTTATGGTCATCATTAGACTGTTAACTCCAGATATTTATTGATTTCAAATTCCACCATCTGCCATGGTGGGATTCAAACCCAGGTCCCCAGAACATTATTTGGGTCTCTGGATTAATAGTCCAGTGATAATACCACTAGGCCATCACCTCCCTGGTGATGACCTCAATGAAATTAGAAAGTTATTCCACATTCACGAGGATGAGAATGTCCAAAGTGTATATAAGAGTCTAGATTTTTAAAAACATTGCAAGCATTCTTTCATGCAGGAAACCAAAAGCTTTAATTTTCAGAGAATGAAGGTAATATTTTGTGGACTTTCCCACAATCTACAATTTGACCAAGTAAAATTATTTGTGCCATGCGCAGTCAATGATCAAGATTTTCTGAACAAAATATTAGATGTAAAAATGGCATTTAGAAACAAGAAAACACTGAGTTAATGAATAATATTAAAGTTTACGTGTAGACAAAACATAGCAATATCTAACAACTAAGGACTAATGAACTAACAAAAGTAAACAAGGGATCATACTTATCCAAGATAAGAACAGGGGTTTTATGCTGGATGGCTAGTTCAGACCCTAGTTTGTTGAAAATAAATCTTTCACTCTCTAAAATAAAAATAAATTCAGTTTTTCAGACTGACAGAAATCCAGCTCATGGAGACTGATATCTATCCTGAGATAAACCACCAATGGTCATATGAAGTTTGAGATCAAGAGTGTCCCTAAAAACTAGGTTAACCAAGCCTGAAACAAGAATTTCCTTCAGATATTTATTGGATAAATGGAGTGTTGAAGAAAATGGAACCTTCTTTTTATATCCAATTCTAGTTTTAACTTCCCTCATCCTTAATCAAATGTTATTGCTAAAATCTAATTTATTAGTAATGCAGTCATAGTCAATTTGAAAGGCTCTGTCCGTTATGTAACTTCTCTTAAATATTAAGACAACAGTGTGTTTTGTTGGTTTTTTTAACCTTGTCTTAAAATGAACAGTCTCCAATGCATTGATGTATCTCTGGCTTTAAGACCCAAAGACACTCTTGACGATAAGAGACAACAAGGTGCAGAGCTGGATGAACACAGCAGGCTAAGCAGCATCATAGGACCTTGATGATAAGACCCTGGGGCTTGTTTCTTGTCTTGTTTTGTTTCTCTCCTTCCCACACTGTTTTTAACAGCACTTTTAAATTATAGACAATAAGTACAATTAGTAGCAATAATAGCTGGTCTTTACTAACCTCTAATTATTAACTTTTTTTTTGATTATAATATAATTGAAATCCTGCTTCCAATCAATCAAATGCTGCTCAGCAGCTACTTTACAATACTAGTCCTGAAATTAAGCTGGTGTGTTTCATAACGTGACAACATAAAATAGTGTCTAATTGAGTAAAATCCTCTATAAACAGCCAAGTTGTGCAAACTAAATCTATCAGACTAAAACCCAAAAATCCCTGTCTGCTCACCCATGCCACGCATGACCACATCTTACATGAAAATCCTGGATGCTACCTTGCTGAAGGGATGAGCGCATGCTGACTTAATGTCTGTGGGAATCTTACAGGGTAGGTAGATCATGACAGCAACCAATGTGCCATGTTGATTTGACACCAGCATTGCTATTTGGATCTCCACATTCAAGTTGAAACTATTTCTTAAGCTCAATCTGTTGGACACATGTTAAGTACATGTCAAAGGTAACAAACTATCACTATTTAAAGAAAACATCAACAAATTACAAGTTCATTGCTGATATGCTTCTTCTGGTTTTTGCTGCAATTCTACTGCTGTTGATGCCTTTCATAGTTGTTTTGAGTTTCACAATTGTACAGAGAATGCTGAAGCATGTGCTGAAGTACTTTTGCTGACTTGAAGGTTTCTGCACAATTATTTCACCAAGACATGCATGCAACAGGTGTTTAACTCTTTTTAAAGAGAATGAGGCCACATAAAACAGAGCGAGCTGCTTGCTGAGGAAGGACAAGGAAGAGGAGACAGACAAGGAAGGGAAACAGCTACTGAGGTAGCCATTTCTATATTGCCTGTACATGAAGAACTAATTGAAACACAGCACCAGCTAGCTCAAATCCAATCCCTCGTTCACCACTGCGCCACACTTCCCTTGCTCACAATCGCATTGCCGTCTCATCTAAAATACAAAAATGGAAGACATCACAGACTACACAGTGCAAAGCAAATTTATAAATCAAACATTTTGCCAGGCTACAAGTAAAAGTAAATTAGTCACCCATGCACATTACATTTAGCACCTGAGTTCTCAATGCCTTTGACTGACCTAGTGCTTGCACAAAAGTTGCTACCACATTAGCTGCTGATGGGGAAAGGCAAGTTGGGCTCAACTGAAAAGTGGATTAATTTAAATGGGAAATTAAGTTAAAAGTGGGATCAATTTATGAACAGATTAACAAGGAACAACAGTAGCCACTCAGCTCTTTGATCCTGCTGTGCCATTTCATAAGATCTTATTTTAACCTCAAAGCCCTGCACATCACTAATAAGACATAGGAGCAGAAATTAGGCCATTTGGCCCACCAAGTCTGCTCCACCATTCAATCATGGCTGATGAGTTCTTCAACCCCGTTCTCCTGCTTTCTACCCGTAACCCTTGATCCCCTTGATAATCAAGAACCTATCTATCTCAGTCTTAAATGTACTCAGTGACCTGGCCTCCACAACCTTCTGTGGCAGTGAATTCCATTGATTCACCACTCTCTGGCTGAAGAAGTTTCTACTTATCTCCGTTCTAAAAGGTCTTCCCTTTACTCTAAGGCTGTGCCCTCAGGTCCTAGACTCTCCTACCAATGGAAGCATCTTCCCAACATCTACTCTGTCCAGGCCATTCAGTATTCTGAAAGTTTCAATTAGATTCCCCCTCATCCTTCTCAACTCCCAGAGTCCTCAAACGTTCCTCATATGTTAAGCTTTCCATTCCTGGGACCATTCTCGTGAACCTCCTCTGAACCCGCTCCAGGGTCAGTACATCCTTCCTGAGATATGGGGCCCAAAACTGCACACAATACTTCAAATGTGGTCTGACCAGAGCCTTATAAAGCCTCAGTAGTACATCCCTGCTTTTATATTCAAGTCCTCTCAAAATAAATGCCAACATTGCATTTGCCTTCCTGACTACTGACTCAACCTGCAAGTTTACCTTGAGAGAATCCTGGACTAGAACTCCCAAGTCTCTTTGCACTTCACACTTCTGAATTTTCTCCTCATTTAGAAAATAGTCCATGCTTTTATTCTTCTTACCAAAGTGCACGACCTCACACTTTCCCACATTGTACTCCATCTGCCACTTCTTTGCCCACTCTCCTAACCTGTCCAAGTCCTTCTGCAGCCTTGCCAGCTCCTCAATACTACCTGTCCCTCCATCTATCTTTCATTTCCTTGGTAATCAAAACTCTATCTATCTCTGCCTTAAAAATGTCTGAAGACTCTGCATCCGCTGCTTTTTGAGGAAGGGAATTCCAAAGACTTACAGCCCTCTGAGTAGAAAATAAAAGATGTTTCATCATCTCTGTTTTATATGGGTGCCCCTTGTTTTTAAACTATGATTCCTAATTCTAGTTTCTCCCACAAGAGGAAACATCCTTTCTACATTCATCTGGTCAAGTCCTTTCAAGATCTCATCTCTTTCAATCAAGTCATCTCTGACTTTTCTGATCTCCCGAAGGTACAGTCCCAGCCTGTCTTGTCTTTCTTCAACTTAAAAAGATGACCAAAAGAATTGAAAGACTATATTCTGTTCTCCCAGCTCCGCCTTCTCTGTCACATTTGTTTCGATGATGGCAACTTTGATAAGGGTCCTCTGAAATGTCCACCCTCTTCCTCAACCAAGGATTCCCCACTACCCATCTCCCACACTTTGGCCCTTACCCCCTCTTTTCCCACCTACAACAATGATAGGGTGCCCCTTGTCCTTATCTACCATCCGACCAGCATCCTCATCCAAAGGATCATCAGCTGCCATTTCTGCAAATTCCAGTGGAATGCCACCACCAGACACACATTCCTCTCCCCTCCCTTGTCAGCCTTCTGCAGGGACCAGTCCCTGCAGGACAACCTGGTCTACACCTCCTCCATTCCCAATCTCTCCCTAACAGCCCCACGGCATCTTCCCATGTAATCGCAGAAGGTGCAATACCTGCTGTTTATTTCTTCCCTTCTCAACATCCTAGTCCCCAGACACATCTTCCAGGTGAAATAGCAGTTTGCCTGCACTTCACTCAATCTAGTCTACTGTACTTGCTGCTCACAATGTGGTCAGTGCAAATGAAAGAACACCACATCATTTTTCACTTGGGAACCCTGCAGTCTTCTGGACTTAATTTCAAGTTCAATAATTTTATGGTTTGACCACATTCTCCAAAGTCCTTACCCCAACCCACCCCACCCCCTATTCCCCACACCAGGCCTTGTCGTCACATAGGCTGCTACTACAAACAAATCATTGTCAGCCACTAATGATCCCCATTAGCAGCTATTCATCCTCCCAGGCTAATCTTTACCCAATCCTTTGCCTGCCCAACTGTTTTTTTCTCTCTCTGGGCTCCACCTCTGCCTGTCCTTTACTCCACTCCCACCCTACCCCCTTAACCGCATCTTCAACATAAAAACTAACCTTTTCCAAGCTACAATCAGCTCCGAAGATGGGTCACTGAACCCAAAATGTTAACTCTGCTTTCTCTCCACAGTTGCTGCCAGGCCTATTGTTTTCTGCCAATTTCTGTTTTTGTCCACAGATCCTTTTTTTGTTTGTTTGGGGTTATCAAGTGTACTGAGATGGAGGAAGCAGTGGAACTGAATTACCAGGGATATAAGGCTACGGCTGGGCATGGAGATATGGATGAGAGTGAGATCAGGGCGATAAGCATAAATATCCAGGGAGATAGTAAAAGGGGCAATAGTCATAGGGGGAGACTGAGGAAGGGCAGGGGGAGTGTCAAAGGAAGAGAAAAGGCCATCTACAATTAGTATTAGGGGGTTAAGAATAGTTTAGAAGAGGAGGATAGAGGTTGAAGAAATTGAGTGAGTAGTTAAATGTCACCACTTACAACAGATGTAGTTTCCAAAGAAGGACTCAGAAAATCAACAGTGCAAAAGCAAAGGGCCCAGATCTATGTACACATGTTTCTGCACAGCACAACTGAAGGAATCAAAACAGACACTGAGAATCACTGTTGCTTGAGCACTGATTTACTGCTTTTTCGCTGAAGGGAAAGCAATTGCCTAAAGTTACAAACAGCTATCTGCCAACCATGCCAAGGGACAACAGACATGGACAGGCAAGTAATGAATGAAGAGAAGAACCAGTGGCTTCAGAGCCCTTGAGCTCTCAATTGATAAAGTGTACAGAAAGCATTCCAGCTCTCAGCCCATAATGAAAGGCAGTGCTTGAGGCGTCTTTTGCATGACCAGAGAAGCCGTCATCCACATCTGCCACCTCCCGCAGGCAGACCTGCAGCTGTGCGGCTGAGTGGATGTCCCTTGTGTTTTCATACCAGCCTCCATACCGAGGCTCAAAATGGAAAGAATCTGCCTTCAGTGTCAATTTAGTTATGACAAGTTTTTGCAATAGTTTACAAAAAATAAATCATCCTGGAGGTTAAGACTCTAAACTATCTATAAATTCAATTAGTAACCATTGTGAATTTTCACTAATTGCATCTGTTTGCAGGCCTTCAAGGATGTTCTTAAAATCAAAGTTTTCCTTTCATTTAGTTAACATACAAGACCTGATTTCCACCATTTAAAGTATTTTGCATTTGTTGCACATAATTGAATTGATTTGTATTCACTAATCTATAGGCCATTCAACCCATTAATTTCCTAAGTGTGACTGAAACAAGTTTTATCTGTTTGCAAGCCACAGCAGCTGAATGGTTTTCCTCCTGCACCATGGTTTTATTCTGTGATTGAGGTATAACTTTAGACTCAATGACGCAATGTTGTTCGAAATCATGGAACTTTATGGGTGAAATCTTTATTTATGGCTTGATCTCATGTTCTCTCATGCCCCTGTTTGCGTTTCTAGTTCCATATAATCATGTAATATTACCATCATCATGACACAATTCTACATCATTACTTTACATGTTGCTCTACATGCAGACCAGCAAGCAGCAGAACATTTATTTGTCATTTAAACCAGGTCAACCAGGTCAGAAACCAAAACTATTTGGGGCCTGTTGATTGGCACTTCTATATACTGCCCGAGATGCATTACCACTATCAATTGGTTCCCATTCAATGTCTCACCTAAAAATATTACCTTCTACAATACCTCTTCAACTACAAATTTACCTCTCTAGCTTTACTATTCTTATATTGATTATTAAGTGACATTGGACATAACCTTAAGATTACCAGTCTAAAAGTCATGCCAATTCAATCTGTCTCATAATTTCTTAAAATCTCCTCTTAAAACCCACAGTTCCGTTCATTCTATGTTACTGATCCAAACATGAACCATGCCTTCAGGCTCATGCCTTCCGTATGCAAAATCTTCTTTGTTTTTCCCTTGTCCCCCACAGAATTCTTTCTTCTCAATGTCTTTGCGAACTTCACTTTGCCTCTTATGAAGCACTTGCTCCACAATGACAAAGTTTACAGTTTAACTGCTTCAACTTGTTTGATATCGTTGCAAACAAGCAATATGCAAAACTATGAATTCAGTACTCACATGGGCACTTTGTATGGTATGTTGCCTCCTGTTTCTTTCCTAATTGTCAGTCACCCATTTGCTTTCTTCAGTAATCACTTTGACTGTGGTGATCACTCTCTAAAACATGAATTCTCAGCTGCCAATATATCAGTGATATTTCTCATACCAGCAGTCAATCCTAAATGCATGAAGCTTCAGAAACATCTTACATACTGCAGTTTGCCAGACATCATAGGACAACTAAGTTATTTTCCAGAGTTTTGTGATATATCATATGGAATACAAACTCAGGCTGATCACAGCTCCAGGCTAAATTTCCCATTATAGCCTGAAGTCCTAGCGAGTCCATCTTCTATGCATTCCTGCATTTTGCATTCTTGTAGTCCCTTGTAGTTCATGACTAATATCTTGACAGCACAAAGTTCTGGTGTAGTTCTGACCTTGTGCAAAACAGTCAGAAGCAAATGTAGAGTTCCAAAGGTGGAATGACAAAACAAACTGCTTTAACAATTGCCTCCCACTTGGAGGAATCTGAATTTAAAGATATCCAGCTGTTTCAGGAACTTCTCACCTCTGCCTTGAACAGCTCAGCCTGACAGCTGCTGCATCTTACGAAACTGTTTCCTTAGAAACAGCAGCAGCCCAACTTCCAGACACTGAGGTGGAATTCACCACTGGGTCTCACCTTAATGTTTGTGACAGAGCTCAGTGGGTAGTCGACAGAAGCATGAGAAAGCTCAGGGTGGTGGTGGAGAGAAGGGTTGATAACACTTTAAAGTGAATGTCAGGTGGAAATTTTTTCAGCTTAGCTTCCTTTGCACAGCAAAGTTGTTAACATTACTGCAGTACGTTAAGCAAGGAAATACAGTCCCAATAATATCTAGTGAGAATCACAATCACATTTTTTATTTTACATATTAAAGTGGTGAAATTCAGAATCCCATGTTTGCATTTATACTTTTCCTTCCTAGCCATAAAGAAGAAGTTTTTTTTTTGCTGCTCAGGTACAGTATTCATATCATGCTTCAACAGTTCTCAAAAGCAATATTTAGAGGGGAAATGATTAAAGTTGACTGCAATAATTTGAAATATAAATCTAGTTCTAATACCATTTTTCGCTTTGCATGATCCTAATTGTTTATTTACTTCTCTCCCAGCATCTTAAATATCAATCTCCCTTAATATTAAACAGAACATTTTTAAAAATCTTACGTTGGGAAATATGGCTGGCAGAATCTCTAAAATTACAATGTAGACCACACTACCATGGGTAGTGGTTGAAGTGAATAGCATAGGCACATTTAAAGTGAAGTTGCTGGAGGGAGAGAGAAATAGATGGAATGAGATATAGCCACTCGAAAGATGTTTGAGAGTGGCAACCCCTAGAAAGAACATATGACTTGTTTCTAACTTGTAGATGCGATGTAATTCTCTGGGACATTAGACAATTATATCGATTGAAAGTTTTTTTTTAACCTGCACAAACATATCATAAAAATTACTGAAAGCAATTAGAATGACATTGTGTTATCAATGACAAAAATAATTATTTCAAATTCTTGTGTCCTCTACGTTCCAAAAAAAATAGATTGTGGATTACTTTATAAGGAGTCCAACTTTAGACCTACTATGTAAAGAACATCACAGCAGCAACAGGAAGTACGAGCAGGAAATGTGTTGTACTTCATGGTTTCTTCTTTCAGTACTCCTAAAAGGACAGACATTGTGTATAAAGCGAAAGCTGTCTAGCAGATCTCACAAGACCAGCTCTACAGTTTTGCGCAATCCAACTAGTCTTCATTTGTTTCCTGAGACATATGAAATAGTTTATCTTTAACAAATTTTGTTAATAAAGTACAGTTATAATAGTTTTTGCAGTTTTCATCATGTTATTGTATTAAAATGAATGTTCAAGTTTACAATGTTGTGTCACATTACTGCAGATGAGTGGATTTACCCTGAAGTGATTTTTGGTCAAATTTTGTAATAAGTAATTTGAAGTTTAAAGTCACGATTAGACTAATGATAAACTATTTAGTCTAAAGGATCTCAGTTATTGAATTCTATTTAAAAGAATAATGGCACAATTTATGTGAGAAACAAGTATTTTACTTTTTCTTTAGAAATGTAATTACGTTGTGATATGCTAAACCGGATGACAAATGGGTTTTCCCTTTATTTTTTAATAGAAAACCGCTTGTGGAAAAGTCCATTTATTCAAAAATATGGACCCTTTTGAACATGATCATGAGATTGAACAGGTTTTAGAATATATGAACTCATGAGATCTAGAAAATTAAACATAGTGGCTTAAACACTCACCAGAATGGAGTAAAACTGCACATTGAAAACACTTTTATTCATATAATCTAACTTACTAATCTCTTTTTCACTAATCATGAGGAATTGTTTAAGGTTGAGAAGAAAGGAAAAGCTGATAACTAATACTTTGTAATTCCTATAAGCAGCACATTGTTTTCCAGTAAAACACTTATTGTGCACATTCTCATTCTCAGCTGTGTTGATATAGGGAGAAGCAACACTTCCATTTGGCCTCCCATTTTAAGTGTTCTCAGGTCAAAACTCATTGAAGGCTAAAGCTTCTTGCCTTCTGTTCTGGCAAAGATCCTTCGTAGGAAAGGCTTACTTTACAATAGTGTATTGATGAAGTACCATTATTCTTGAATTGTATGGATGAGTCTGATAAAATAAAATGTTGGTTTTCTAGTTAATTTACATGATTAGTTGGAAGTCCACAGGTATGCTTTTGTTAAATTGATGAAAGAACACATTTGGTATTTTAACAAAACAACAGCCATTTGTTGAAAGGGTTGCTGAGGTTAACAATAATAAAAAATCTGCTGAGCAAAATCCTCTGTTGTATCTAGTGTCATGATTGGTCACTATGGTAACGCTAATGTTTAAGCCAGAAGCTTGAGAATAGCTTCCCTACTCAACAGAACTTAGCATCTAGCTGGCATTTCAGTGTTTGAGTTGGGGAGTCTGTGCTGTTGGAGATATAGAGCTAAATTTTCCAAAAATTTGGCTGTGTCAACTTTTGGAATTTTCATGCAGAATTGTCTCTGTGAGGTCTATTGAGATTTCTTGCACAATTTTATACTGCTCACCCCACTGTCTCATCACCTTTCCCTCATGGCACCTCTTACACTATCTTGTGCTCACCAATAACAGAAGCGTATGCTTCTTCTGGGTTCCCCAACATTGCATGATATTTTATAGTCCAGCCATGCCCCAGGTCAAACACTGCCAGCCAGGAATTGTCTTTCACAGTTTTAATGTGGGGAGAATTGCCCTGGATTTAACTCAGAGACATACATTGGCACCCTGCTTGCTGCTAGGGTCCTGGAAGTCCTGGTGGACAGGCTGTGGACACGGGTGCCATCCTCTTTTCAGCTCTACCTGAGGACACTATGGTATCAGACCCTGCCAGCCTGGTCTGAAGTTCCTCACCAGGTCAATGAGGTGTCCAGAGCAACATTAAGCAGCGCAGGGAGAAAGTTAATGACCTTCTGCACTTCGCAAGGGTAAATGTCATTATCTTCACTGTGCTACCTCACACTTACTCTAACTCTGCCACTGCACGCACACTTGTCACCAGGGCTTATGGCATCCCACTTTCACTTGTGTAAACAACATCTTTGCCCAGTGACTCCCATCCACTCCATTCCCTCAAACAACTTATCCCTTGGTGTTTCTTACTCATACATTCATAACATCTCATCTTCTTTCTCTCTCCTGCACCTATACTACCATCTGTATCCATCACTTTCATCCAACTTAATACCTGCCCTTGTCTCATACCAGGCCAAAATAGTCCACAATAGGGCAGACAGGGCCAATGAAAGTGATGGAGCACCCAACATTCATCTGCTCATCCATTACAAGGAGAGGATCCATGCCCTAGTGCAAGAGGATAGAGGGTGATTATGTGGTGATGCCAAAAATTCTATGGTTCAGCAGCTAAGTAAGATTCATTGTCAAGTGCTGTGCAACTGTCACGCTACCACTTCTGGCAACATAGGCTTAATGTACTCAAGTCTCTACTCCTGTTTTTCACTCATTCCCTCTTTTTGCAACAATGAGTAGCATCTGTACAGTCACTGCCCTGAAAAGCGCAGCCCTTCCAGTCAACACTCCTTCCTCTAGCTGTGAGAGAAAAGATACAGACCCCTCAAAGCAAGTACTGGCAAGGCTGACGACTGCTCCTTCAGCTCAGATACTCATAGCTCTTTGTATACTTTTGCTGGATTAGGTTTGGTAACACAATCTGGTGAGCACATCAATGGCCCATCTCTGCAGTTGGCTGAAGAAGAATAGCCAGAGCTCAGAAGTCTGCCAGACAGCAAACACCTGGTCACCCAGGCAAGAGAGGACCTCATAGTGTTGGTCATAAATAACTTCATCAAAACGTGCAAGGTGACACAGAGACAGCTAGAAGGTTTATTGGAGACTATTGTGCATATGACATTTGTGGACTTCTCCAAGCGTTGATTCAGTTTCCCAACTATGTCTCTATCATGTCTGCATCTGGCTATGTCTATGGACAGGTTGGTAGTTACTATGGAGACGCAAACTCTGTCTCTGCCTGATACCTGTACCAATCTGCACTCCATCACTGTAGTCATTATGTTTGCAACCAGTGACAATGTGAGAGGGGGAGCGATGAACCTTGTTCTTATTCCACATACCCCGTCCTCGCAAAGAGGTGTGTTGCTGCTGGTAGGTAGGTAACAGAGGAGGAACCACATTCAGGCTTCCAGAAGCTTTCCTTCAGGATACTACCAAGATGTCCAGTCTCTCCACCTTTGTATTGCCTGTGACCCTCGACCTGTGGAAGTTCAAGACGAGGATAGTAAATCTGCATCTGGCCAGGACAGTCTCAGATCTAGCAACCAATAGCTGTGGCATCGCCTGCCCAAAACTCTGAGATCACCAGGCTCCACTACAGATCAGGCTCCTTCCCTCAGCTGTGGACCTGAGAACTATACCTAAATGTATTAGAGAGGGAAAGGAAAATAAAGCCTTTCGGAGGATAATAGGAAACAATTGTAAATGGAAAAATGCATTAAAAATATATGTTCATTTTTGATCATTAGCTGTGTGACTGACTGTCATTGTAGCCTAATGTATAAGATTAAGGGTGTAGAGATATCCTTAGAGCTGCATAATGTTAGAACCCTGCCTAAAGGAAAGCTAGTCTTTCCATATTGTCCATTCTAGCATGAAACATTGGCATTTTTGAATGAGGGAGCATTAGATGTTGTAAAGGTTTCCATCAGTTTGAAACGTTAATTTTTATTCAACAACAGGGAAAATGAAGAAAGAACAAACCAGTATTCTGAATTTGTTATTGGATTAGAAAGGGAAAACTGGACCCTGCAGCATTAATACATTTACAAAATGAAGGAAGATAATTATCGAATAGAAACACTCTTTCCAACCTCCTCCCATAGCCTTGTCTTGTTTGTCTCCTGTTTAATTTGCTATTAGTATAAAGGACCCATTACTTCCCTTTCCCACTTTAATTAACACCCATTTTGCCTCTCTTTTTCTCTTACTCCATTATTAATAACACCGTTATCTTTTGCACTAGGCCTTTATCTCTGTCAAAATTACATATAAAAACATTTTCCATCAACCTTCTATTTCTTAACAAGAGTTATAACTGATTTAAGAAGTTAACTCTGTTTCTCTCACCTCAGATGCTGCCAGACTTGCTGGGTTTCTCCAGCACTCTCTGTGTTTGCTCATCATGTTCCTGCTTATCCTTGGGTAATGTATTAGATATGAACTGGTTGAACATAAAAATGTAAGGTTCAGCAAGCTTGTACTTTCAATGAACCAAACATAATTCACAATACCACAAACTGTCACCAATTCATTTAAAATTCTAACAAACATCCTGCAAAATTTCAACAGTTAACAGATGATGCAAATTCAGAATGATGTCTGTGTGCGCTTGGTTGTGCATATCTTTTTAACTATATTGTAAGAATACAAATCAGAACTTAAATATTTTAAGGTGACAGACAACTCTCAATGATCTTGATATCTGCTTGTTATGAACTGCAGTTGATATGTGACTTAATGAGTACAAGCAAGGAACTTCAGGGAGTCCCTGCCAGATTGTTATCAGTTACTAGGCTAAAGATCGGGATAATGAAAGCTCTAGATTGATTGAGATGGATGAAGCTAAACCAAATGGCCAGATTTCATTTTGAGAGATGTAATATCAGTTCTGTGTCAACAGACGTTGACAGAATTAACTGCCAGAATGAACACAGAATTGAAGGTTGTTACTGAACATAATAAAATGCAAGTGTACAGTGTAATTGTAAACATGCATCTACTTTATTATTTAGTGACACTTTATTCTAAAATAATCCCTTGCCTGTTAAACACTCCTATATATGCCCATCAGCGTTATCCAGAAATGGTACTTTTCCTTAAGCTATGTAACTGATCACAGCAAGCCATGATTTGTTCAATTTAAGTAACCTACCTGTATTCACATTACAGCATGCACATTAACAAAACAAATAACTGACTAGATGTGCAGAAGAATTTACAATCGTGTTGATAAGTTGATATTTTGTGTCTTTGCAAATGAGAAACTTTGCTCCTTATTTCATTTTCCAACTGAAAGTTCAAAATCCTATACTATAGAAACAATCAACCCTAACAATGAATCCTTCAGTTTCTATCTAAGAAACCCTATCACAGAACGCTCCAGCCTCATAGTTGCTTGTGTTTCTATACTGTTATTTTTCACAATGTTCTGATATTGAACAGTGTATTTATTCCTGTGAATGAACCAGATTACCATGCAAGACTTCAAAAAGCCTGCGTCACCTAATCAGCAACCATTACAGGTACAAAAATGAATCCTTGCATGATGAAATGTGTGATAAGCATATAACTTCACATTCATTATAACCACAATATTGCTGTCGTATTTTTTTCCTAGGTGACATAATTGCAAGGTAATGGATTCAATATACCTTAAAATCTCTTGGAATTATCTGTACATTAAAGAATAAAAGTAACACAAACTGCTTTAGATTTAAAAACCCACAAACAATCAGGTTTATTTAATTCTCCCCTTGCATAATAACTTTTTTGCTAAAATAAACCTTTGCAACTTTGTAAATTTATTTAACGATTAAAGTGACTGCAGTAGAATATTTCCCAAGTGCTCAGCTATAAAGCAGCACAGAATTCTTGCAGGAGAATGTTTCAAACCATCCATATTCTCCTGATGTAAAGCTGCACTTCTAATTTTCATTGAAAGTGGATGGAGGTACACAAGACTTTAATTTAAAAGTGTCTTGCAATAACTTGTTGTGTCCAGGACATGCAATTACATTATACCCTTGCCATCTGTCTTAGGACCTTATATTCATCCATTAATATTGTAAATACAGGCTTGAAATGCAACTGTGATGAGGTATCTTCTAATGTTTGTTTTATCATAGTAGAATCTTTATCTTGTTGGGAAGTTGCCTTATTTAATGTATATATATCAGCAGTATCTCTTTTTTTTATTAAGACAAAAGATTGTACTAGTTGAAAAAAATTTATCATGTAAAACACAATAATGATATGACATTGGCATGTTGCCAAGAAGTTACGGAAAAAAAGGTGAGTAGGAAAAGGGCATTTATTTATTTGTAGTTTAGAGTTATTAAAATTCTTAGCACGGAAAATACCAATTATAGCAAGCCTTGAAATGTGTCAGTTTAAAGTAATCTATTCCTGGTTTTTCAACACAGCAATGAAAAAAAAACTGCCAGATGCTACTATTAGAATTTTGGTTTTCAGGTCTGTGTAAGAGGTGAAAAAAATTGACCCAAATATGATTTCCAGTCCAATAGAAGGAAAATACCACAGTACAGAATCATCCAAAATATTCATTCCAGTATGGATATCAAATATTCAAGTGTAAATAAGCAGCTAATTTGTCAGCTCTTCTAATATCAATAGCTGCCTATGGAAACATTACCAATGACAACATCATAATTTTGAAGATACAAAGGAATTTTTATGCTTCGTTTTTATGCTTCGCACACATTTGAATCTATTTACAGATATTAGCAGAAGTTAATAGCATTACAGAGAGCTAAGGTCAACAGACAACTGAATGTGTGATTTGAGATTCAGTGTGCATACAGTGGAAACAGTGATTACAAGACACTTTCACTTCATACCTAGCCAATCCAATGTTCTTTTCAAGCTATCTTTAGTATTGACTATAATCCCAAATCTATATCCATCATTAAGTTGTTCTAGCTTCCACAATGATGACAATTTTATTTGTCTCAGAACAAATGGCCTTGAACACCACCTTTGTGGAAATGTCCTTGCCAATGTCCATTTATGAAAAAAAATGCATTGCGTTTAAATTAAGGCATTTTTCTCTGCGTAAAATCCTTCTTTTCTTACTTAGTGAAACTTTAAATGAGGATTAGGATCTTACAGTAATTGAAAAGCCCCATCAATATGGAGTCCAGTGCAGTTTCATTACAACTGCAACAGCAGCTGGTTGTCGAAGTGTTACCATTTATGATTCAGAGTGGCTCTGGAAACAGTTCTGCATCAAAATGGTTGCCAGCTGACTTCAAATAATCATACAAACAATATATCTGATGATGAAAAGAATCCCTTCTATAAACCAACATAAAAAGATTTCCTTAGTTTAGAAACAACAGTTTGTTATGATAATGACTCTTATTATTTGTGAGATAATTTATACCTGCAAAATCTGATGAGGGTGCATTATCGAAGATATAGTAGGTACACATTTCATCACCTATTTCCATTCAAAATTGAAGTGAAAGGCTAAATGGATGGGCTTTCTTAATTTAAGTATTTATTACCCTATTTATGTATATTGTAATTCCTGACCACTGGGATTTCTGAAGCATTTTTTGAGCTATTAAAAAGAATTATGGGAAATGCCAAACAAGTATAACATACTCTTTATTGCTTTGTTAACAGCTGTGTCCTATGCAAATTAAATTGTTTCTACCTCATTTGATAAAAACACAATAAATCAGAAATGCAAAGGGTGGCAGCACTTGTTAGCTATGACTCTTCGAGCTTGCATCACAGCCAGACTGATTATTCTAAGCAGGTCAATTGTTCTGGCTGACATAGAATCTGAAATTAAAAGATGAAAAAGTGAAATAGCTTTATTGCGAGCATAATTGAAAGCCTCTAGGAGTCTTTAACTGCATTGTGCATGATGAATACCTTCTTCCTTTTATTACTTGAGAAAGAATATGTGGCATTACAGATGGAAGCTTCATGTACACGATGACTTCTGGAAATGTTGTGATTGCTATGTTTAATTCAGCTAATGTGGTATACATTTGAAAATAGTTTGTGACATTGATGTATGATATCATTTACATTTTCTCAGATGGCAAAGTTATCTGAAGAATTAGATCAAATGAAAACTGTACTCACTATGCATTCGAAAAGTAATATAGTTCCTCAGGTAGAAATGGTCATATTCATTGTTGGGGTTGGCAGGTTTTATGGTAATAAAATACATAGCTTTCAGCTCTCAGTGAGAAAGAAAAATAATTTAGAGAGCAAATATTTTCATTTGTATGTTCAATATATATCAACTAAAAATGCTTATATTCTGCAATTCACAAATTTAGGTAATTCTTGCACACTCCAACATATTTTTGAGGCAATTTTTTTTTCTGATCGAGACCTGAGGTTTCCTACTGCTGCCATCATCTCTAATTTTGGAACAAATCTCTCCAAGCATCCAGACTGTTTCTTTGTTATCAAGTCACACTGGTTTACTGCCTGCCCTCTATTTCCGTCAGTCCCTTTTCAAGCTTTGAAAATCTGCAAGTCCTTTCACATTTCCAACCACTATGTCCAGAGCATCTGAAGCTGCTGAAGTTCTTGCCAAAACATAGAATGCATTATCTTTCCTGTCTCAATTCAAAGAAGAGCAATTTTTCTCCCTACCAGAACTGTACAATTTTACATAACTTGTACCACAGGCCCTCTATCTCTTGTTCTGCCATGTGTTCATTTACCTTCCCCTTAAATGCATTTATGGTATTTGCCTCAATTTCACCTTGAGACAGGAGTGTTTCACATTCTCACCACTACTTTGATTGATAGGTTTCTCCTGAGTTTCTCACTAAATTATTACTGAATATTTCTGTTTATGTCCTCCAGTTGTGGCTTCTGTCAAAGATGGTAACATTTTCTCTATGGACACAATTAAGGTATGGATAGAGGTTTGTGGAGTGAGGTGTCCTGTAAAATTCTCTGAGTGGCCTCCCTGTCCATACATCTGATTGTAATTTTGCAGGAAAGTGAGCGAGGCCTAGTGCAACTTTCCTAACCTCTGGCCAATTGTAAGGGCTATCTCTCATGTTGCCACAATTATTTTGGGGTGGGTTCAGGGATGGTAAATGTCTGGTAGTTTACTTGGGTTAATCCTGAAATGGGAATCTTCTCCTTTAAGTAATTCCTTTCCACTTCGGGCATTCCCTCCCCAAGTTCTGTCCTTGCAGATGCTCCGTGCCACCTGGCCTTTCCATCAAGGGTCCCATCACCCTAACTGGCTTCATCTTCCTAATGTGAGATTCTCCTTTACCCCACCTTGACCTACCTCATGCTGGGCACTAATTGAGCAACTACTTGTAGTCCAAGTTCTGGCCACTGCTGCTGCTGGTGTTGCTGGGACTTACAGTTGCCAACAGATCAGTTTGGCTGGTAGTTCTCCGAAACAGGATTCCTGCCTGAGTGAAAGGCAAAAGCCCTAATAAATGTCCCTTGTGGTGTTAAATGTCTGAAGAGCTGCCAGAATTGGCTGAAATATATTTTCTGTGGTGGAGTGGAAAATCCTGCCACCTGTAATACCCTGTCCCAAGTTTACCCTTTCAAATCCTTTGACAATCTTAAACAGCTTTATTCTGGTCACTCTACAGCCTTCTCTTTTCTTGACGAAAGTATCATCACCACTACATTCTAGTAACACGATCACTTTAGGATATTTCCTGTGTCTCTTCTTTCGAACAATGCACCCTCCCCGTTCTCCTATGAGGATTAGAGGTCCTCCTTCCAATTTCCCCCTCCAGGCAACTGAAGCTTTTCACTTACCATGTCCCCTTTCAGTTTCAAAAGTCACCCTCTCCAAGAATTTTCTCAGGCATTCTTCCTTCCCATCTTCCACCTCTCTTCTAAACAGTATTCTTTTACATCTGTCTACTTTCCGAGGTAGTGTTTCTTCCATCATATCTTTTCTCACAGTCATTATCCCTCTCCCCCAGCTTCTATTGCAAGACATTATTTATTCACCTCCATCTTTTCTCCCATTATTATCCTTACCTTCCCGTTTCTTTATCTTCCAGTCATTCTTCCCGCTTCTCTCCTGGACACTGATTCTTCCTCATTCATCCCTGTGCCCGGGAACTATCTGCTCTTCCCTGTATCCTCCAACAGATGCTGTAGGTTTTTGTTCATCGCTTTCTTTCTTGGGACAAAAGTTTCCATTTTTCTACTTGGTAGGTAACAAGTGCTACACAGGGACCAGGCGATGTCTATTTCAAAAAGAATCAATCCATCCATTGTCTTATGATATTCAATGGAGTTTCCATCACTATGTTCCTCTCAAACAACATCCTGAGGATTACCACTGTCCAGAAATTGGACCAGCCCATATAAATGTAGTTGCTACAATAGCAGGTCGGGACTGGGAGTTCTGTGGCAAGTACCTTATCTCCTCAGACCCTGAAATTCCATCTACATGGTAAAAATCAGGATGTGATGGAATACTGTTCACTTGCTGGTTGTGTGCATCTCCCACAACACTCAAGAATCTTGGCACCATCCAGAGCAAATCAGCATACATGTGTGGCATACCACCTGTGGTATAAAGCAGCCTGAGGATCTATACCACTGTGTTGTATGAGCAATCCTCACTTCTGACCAACATGTTGTATAACTGCTAGTGTTCACCAAGTGGTAGGCTTGCTGTCACCATCGTCTTTTACCGCATGGATTTACAAGGTCCAGTTAGTCTAGCATGGTAGAGGAAAAACGTTCTTTTCTTAAATGAGATGTAATTTATTGCATGCTAGCAATGAAATACAAGTTACACTGATATAACAAACATTGTAAAGGGACAATGAGGATGATCTGGATGGTAGGTCTTATCCTTTGAGATCCTAAAGTGCTGTCTTGCTAAATTAATATGACACTATCACGGTAGGTGGTGCTTAAGGTACTGATCAGTATCCACTCTTTCAGACTCTTACTCTTTTATACTTCAACTCCTATTACGTTAAACTTTCATTCCCTCCACTACTGATGTACAATGACAGCACTAAGTAATATCGGTAAGACTCACTACAAAAACATATCCAGACTCCTTCAACAGCCCCACCCAAATCCAAGATCTCTATCTCCCAGAAGGCGAAGGACAACTGATGCATTGTTCCCCCACCAAGCCACAGAACATCCTGGGTTAGATCAATGTTCTTATTCCTTTCGTATAACTTGGGCAAAATCAGAGGAACACAGAAAGGAAATGATGTCACCTGCATATTCTGTCTCACTGAAAAAGATGTTTGTGCAATCCTGGAGTTGAGTAGCTGAGAGGTGTTGCAGCTTATTTCAATAAACCATGTTAAAAGCCCTAGGTACATTCACTGAGTGAGTGTTACACCACCAAAACTGAGTCAAATTAGAAAGAAATCCAACAAGGGTGAAAAGTTACAGATGCTCTCTCAGCAACCGATTCAGGAATAAACTGATAACATACTCAGCCAGCAAGCCAGTAATTCTGGTCTATCAGGATTATGTTCGGTTTAAAGTAGCAATTAGGTGGTGTTCTGTTTGCCCAATGCAGAATGACCATACTCAAAAGCAATGCAGCAGAAAACAGCCAAATAAATTCTGAAAGCAAATACCTGGAATGGTGGAAATATGAAATACAAACAGAATTTTATTGGATGCACTCATTAAGTCAGACAGCTTCAATGAAGAGTGACAGTACGATTAACATTTCAGGTCTATGCCATTTATTGGAACTGGGAGATGAAACATAAGGTCTCAGATACAATCTTTTGGTCTACCTTGTCTTATTATAATGAATGCCATTCTCATTCTGTTATTCATTCATATCCTTTCTTCTAATTACAAACCATTCTGCTTTCTTCATCACCAGCAAGCTCCCTGTACGACTGTCCCCCACCTCATATATACTACACCGTTTCCAATTTATAAGTTGTTCATATGTGGCATTTCCTATTTCTGATCAAAGGTCAATGACCTTAAGTGATTTTTTTTAAAATCCACCTTATTAGTGATTTTTGAAACAATTTAAAATGCTGGAACAATCCCAAGATTTCATTATAAGATATCGAAATGACATGTGGTGCTGTATCTAATCGTAGGACAAGAATATGTAATTGGTAGAGGGATATGGATTTGTATAATGGTGGTAAAGAGATGAATGCTCAGCATGATCTTGAACTTGAACCAAAACACTAAGCCAATTTTGTTGGATTAAATGGTCTATGCAGTTCTTAAATCCTTTTCCCCATGTCTCTGAGAAAAGCACATACGTCAGAAATGTTGTTGCCAGTACAGTTCAAGCTTGATAATTGGGATGACTCAATGGAAATTAAATCACTCTCAGCATCAATACTAATTTAAATTCACTGAGTCCCCAAACTGTCCACTGTAAATAAATATTACCATATCAACCGAGTGTCAGCAGCACCGAGAAAGATGCGTCTGCCAAATCAGTATCGAATCTGTGAATCTTCACATCCTGTTATTAACACTTAAGTCATTCATTTTGTCTTCTGTTTCTCATCATTAGCACTGCGTTATTTGAATGTCATTTATGAAAATATATCAATTCTATGCAGTAAATTCCCAGCTGCAACATTGGGATCAGTAGTACCCCTAGTTCTTTTGCTTTGGGTGATGTTTTGAAAGGTTGCCTCTGAAGCTTGTGTATACTACAGCATAGCCCATGCTGGAGATAATTTGGGGAAGATGTTGGAATGGGGTTTGGGGGCATCAGAAGTATGCAGAGAGGGACATGCTGGCAAGCGACTCAAAAAGTTGATTCGATGCTGCTAATCCAGCTTCTGCCCTCTCTTAAACAAACAATGTTGAACATGCATTCAGCAGCATGATGTCATCCAACATCCCCTTATTCCTAGCCCACTAGCAATACTGAAGTACTACAACTGCACTCAAGGTAACTATTGATTCATTTCTATTAGTTTTGCTTGAATTTGTAGAGGCCCTTTGTGCTTTGAAGAATTGGCTAAAGTTAATGAATTCTCCAGAGTGCAGCACTGCATTTGGAGAAGGCCTTGATTGAGTTCAAGGGCTCTTATCAGTTGTAGGAGCTGTTATTCCCATTCTCTTCAGACTGCAGCATGAGAAGCAGGTTGGAACAGAGAATATCCGGCAGTTGCTAGAGAGGGGTGTGGTGGATGAAGAGGAGAAGGGGATCTTACCACGTAAGGCCACCCAGAAGCATTTCAAATCCATCAGCTCAAGCCAGGACCAATGTGAACATTGTGCTTTATGAAAGGGGTGCTCACAGAATTCTGCTGCCCCTTGGGACCAGACATCCAGCCTCAAAGCAAATCAGTGAGGGGATGCCAGTAGCTGTCAAGGATATTCATCACCCTGAATTTCTGAACATCAGGGTCCTTCCAAGCTGGAACAGGTGTCATCTAGAACATGTTGCAGTGCATTATCCAGACTTTCAGCAGAAGTGACAGATGCCATGACAAGAAAGTTCAATATGTTCTCTCTGGCAACAGAGAAGTAAGCTACACTGGCAAAAGCCTTCAATGGGATATCATGATGTGGAGGTGCCAGTGTTGGACTGGGGTGGACAAGGTCAGAATTCACACGGCACCATGTTATAGTTCAACAGGTTTATTTGAAATCACAAGCTTTTGGAGTGCTGCTCGGAACACTGCTTAAAATGCTGCTCAGAGCACTGGTCTAATTGTTCCATTTCATTACATTTTTAAAGTTAAACTTTTTTCACATGAGAGGTGGGTATCAATGGTGAAGGCATCATTTCTTGTCTTCCCTAAGTGCCCAGAGTGAATTGTTGGACCACTTCAGAGGGCAGTTAAGAGTCAACAATATTGTTCTGTGTCTGGAGCTTGACATAGACCAGGCCAGGTACAAATTGGCAGACTTCCTTCACTAAAGGACATTAACAAATTGGATTAGATTTTGCAATAATCAGTAATGGTTTCATTGTCACCATGGCTGAGACCAGCTTTATATCTCACATTTATTGATTGAGTTTAAGCTTCACCATTTGTACTAGTGGGATTGGAATCCACAATTGCAGAGCAATAATCTGAGACTCTGGGTTACTTGGCCAGTGACATTACGATGACGCCATTGTCTCCATCGTTAAGGTTTCTACTTGCTGAATATGAAGTTGTTATGAAACTGAGCATGGCAGAATGTGCTGAGGGATGTCCATTATCCTAGCAGGAGTCTTGATGCTTTTATTTTGCACCAGTGTGCTGTTCCTTCAGTCTTCAACAACCATAGTAGAGCAGAGTTGCTGTTGATGGGGTTATTCACTTTGCACATGTTGATGGCTCAAATCCGCACGCTAGTTTAATATGGTCAGTGTGATTACAATAACAGCCAGGGTTCCATATGAAACAGAACTGAGCAGGCCATCAAAGCCTTGAACTAATGATTCTGCTGTCTGTCCAGAGCTCTCCTTCTTCCTAGAGTAGATGTCCTGATTTGTGATGCCCTACTGTACCCTCCAAAATCTGACCATCATGAGGACCCAGCCTTTGCCACCCTGGATATCAAGAGAAACTCAGAAGCAGGAGGTGGAAGTGGAACAAAAAGCCGAGGAGAACCATGAGGAACAGGAACAGGCAGAGGACGGAAGAGTAGCAGGAGGAAAGAAGGAGGCAACTTGACTGCCCACTTTCCAGCCCGACTATCCATTTGCTCCACACTATTCATTCAACTACAGTTTCATTGACCAGAGCACACAATTGTACAAAAATCAATATTACCAAGTCTCTAGTACAGAATGTCATGTCATTTTGTTGGTCATAATGCGATAAAAACCACTAAAGAAGCAACTGTTCCAAACTACTTTCATCCACAAATTACCTAATGCCTTATAAAAGTCATCTAATGAATGTTACACTTATCTTTGATGACTGTCTACTATGTGCCTTTTGAAGAATTACACCTTATGTTCTGTCTGGGCACCCTACAGCCCGGAAGACTTAACATTGAGATCTCTAATTTCAAATAACCTTCCCACCCATCCCCCAGCTCCCTTTCCAGCCCCACCTCCTCCCTTCTATTCCGCCTTCTGAGCCTTCCTTCCAACCACCAACCGGATTCATCTCTCCCATCGACCAACCAGGTCGTACCTACTACCAGTGCCCACCTCTCACCACCATTCCCCTACCCCCATCCCCACTCTCTTTATCTGCAGCTCCCCCTACCCCCACATCCAACCCTAAAGGAGGGTAATACTAAAAACGTCATCTTCTCCTTTCTTCCAGGTGCTGCCTGGTTTTCTTTGTTCTTCCAGCCTCCTGTTTGTTCACCTAGGATTCCAATACCTGTCTCTAACCATGTGCTTTTCCTGCCATGTACTCCTACCTGGTGTTAACACAGTGAGTGCAGCATGGCAGCCGGAAGGTTGCTGACTTTCAGAAGATTGCAGATGGCGTTTGTGAGAGACCTTGAGCAGTTCCAGAAAGTCCAGTTTCAAACATCATGGTGGCAGCTGTCTGGCTGGCAGGGGTGGGAGCAAAAATTTTAGCTGATGATGTGAAGGCAAAGGAAAGCAAATTGTGAGGATGAAAGTGTCTGAAAAAGGATGCAGATAGGTTAAGTGAATGGGCAAAAATTTGGCAGATGAAATCTGGCAGGTTTTCCATGTTGGCAGGAAGACCAAGAAA
Source organism: Rhincodon typus (assembly GCF_021869965.1). Classification (NCBI taxonomy): domain Eukaryota; kingdom Metazoa; phylum Chordata; class Chondrichthyes; order Orectolobiformes; family Rhincodontidae; genus Rhincodon; species Rhincodon typus. The sequence goes on along the minus strand of NC_063332.1, from coordinate 157,743,273 downwards.
GCAAAATATAACTTTGAATGGAGGGAGACTCCACGCTGCAGTATAACAGGATATGGGTGTCCTTGTACATGAACCATGAGGAAGCTAGCTTACGGCCACATAAAATAATTAAGAGGGTAAATAGAATGTTAGCTTTGATTGCAATAGAGACAGAGTATAAAAATAAGGAAGTCTTGCTAATGCTGTATATATGTGATGTGGAGATGACAGTGTTGGACTGGGATGGACAAAGTCAGAAGTCACATGATACCAGGTTATAGTGTAGCAGATTTATTTAATATCACAAGCTTTCGAAGCGCTGCTCCTTCATCAAGTGAAGTCATTGTTGGACTGTAAGCTGGTGTAATGTGACTTCTGGTAATGGCTGTATAGACCATTGGTAAGACCACACCCAGAGTACAATGTACCTTTTTACAAACCAGATGTTTTTAAGTGATGCATGCTAAAAGTGGGCTCATCTTATACTAATGATGCTAGGGCACCATTAAAAATAAGTGCAGATGAATAGTACATTGTGATCTCTGGGACTAATATCTGACCTTATGTAATATTTTCCCTTTTGTTATGTCATGTTCAACTTTTTTTATATAGATCTACTCCTGAGTTTCTTCTTTAAAATTTATTTCACTTTTAGTTAGGAAAATTTTTAGAATGCTCCATAAAACTTAGCAGTTTTCAGAAATGCAAAAGGACTTTGCCTTTTGTTGTGCAGACATAGACAAAGCTAATATTAGAAATGAGGTCTTAGCTTTCGTGTAGATTTGATAAGTTCATACGGAGACATAAATGCTGCAATCAGATCTGATAACTCCTGTAAGAATATAGAATTCAATATATCATTTACCCTCCTCATTAAAGTTTCTGTATGATAGGAAATATGATGTTTTGAGGATATATTCGGGCAATGTTAGTTGACATAAATGCTTGCAGTTTTTAACTGCAGCTAGATTCAGAAACCTGTGAATTAAGTAATGGCAAAACAATGTTACAATAAGATATTTCCTTCCTGCATTAATGAGATTTCATTTACAAATACATTATGGACTTTCCTCCATTACTCAATACTGTCAAGCTCTAATTTCATGGACAGTAAAGGACATTAAAAACCAGAAATAAATAGTCACAGGTTATGATAATTCAATCCAATTACTGCACAGATATTGCATTAGTCACTACTTTAGTAATTCAAAAGTGTCATAACCTACCTTTATGCTGTTTAGAAGATGTATATTTTAGAATAATAAGTTATCCTAAATATTTATGATTATTTAGAAAATAGGCCCTACTCCTTTAAATCAGTAACACGTTGTGTCAAACAGAAATGAGTCTGTTTGAATATCTATTAAAAATTCAAAGAATAGTTTTTAGACTATAATGTACCAGGTTATCTGCCTTACTATAAATATAAAGCCTGCGCTCAAGGGAAAATAGGAAGACTTTGAGCTGTGTAGAGTGTTTTTTTCATGTGGAATGCAACCTCCAAAAGATGAAGGTAGAGGCTTAAACACATGTTTATATTTCTAAACAGAAGTATGCTACCATGGTCAAGGGTTGCATGCAGGCCCACCCAACAACATAACAGGCAGTTATTCTTGATGATGTTGGTTTGACTATGGTCGCAACCAAGTTCAGAGGGCCAAAAAAATTCCTCCCTTCCCACTCCTGAATTGTTAAAACAGAGGTTGAACTTTTAAGTGGAGGTTTTTTTTTAATCTCCTCCCAATTCAATATGTACTTTACTATGTGTAAAACAAACCCTATATGATCACTATCAAAGCAGACTAGACTCATGTATCAGGACTATGCAGAAGTCCTGACTCAGCTGACACTGTGGGAATTGCCCAGGAAGTTGATCAGGAATTACGTGGCAACTGGGACCCTCCAGTAGAGACCTAACACTAAGTTAGAGTTGGGAATTTTGGAAAGTTAGTAGAGTTAAAAAGCTGCTCTAACTTCTCAATGTGGTGTGATGCTCTTTGGAGGGTCACTGTGGACTCGATGGGCTAAATGGCCGAATGTTGGGATTCTATGATGATTCTAACTACTGAGTAACCAGAAGCCTGGAAATTCAATGGAGTAATACTAATTTTTCTGGTGTAAGCAACCAGTAATGTGGACAGTGGTGTGTCGGTAAAGACAGGGAAATTTTCAAGTCATGTAATTACCAAACCTTAAACAATAAATGCAAAAAGTGCTAGCTATTCTGAAGAAGAGTCACTGGGCTAAAAGCACTAACTCTGTTAATTCTCTGTCCACAGATGTCACCAAATCTGCTGAGTTTCTCTTGTTACTTTTGTTTGTTTTTCTCAGATATCTAGCACGAGTAGTTCTTGGTTCTGTTATATAAATGCAGAATACTGTGGCTGCTGGAAATCTCAAACAAACATAGAAAACACAGTAAAAATCCACCCCCCCCCCCCCAAAAAACTAAACTTAAAAAGAAACAACAAAAATACAAAAAATAAGCTAAGCTCGTCTTCACTTTGAACAACTTGTCTTTTAACTTCTCTCATTTTCTCCAGGTCAAAAGCGTGGTCATGGTTACCCGCATGGGCCCCCGTTATTCTTGTCTCTTTGTGGGGTACGTTGAACATTCGTGTTCCAGTCCTACTCGGGCTCCCACCACAACTCTTTCCCTGGGATATCAGTGACATCACCGGTGCTGCTTCCCCCTCTCATCCAGAATTGGGAAAGTGTATCAATTTCGCTTCCAATTTCCACACTGCCCTCACCTTCACCTGCTCCATCTCCCTTCGCTTCCTTGACATCTCTGTTTTCATTTCTGGGAATAGGCTGGCCACCAGTATCCACTACAAGCCCACAGATTCCCACAATTACCTGAACAATACATCCTGACACTTTGCTTCCTGTACAGACTCTATGACCCTTCCAGTTGTTATGGACCAAACCAAACCCACTACAAATATATCAAGGAGATAGCCTAGATCCTATCTTTTAACTTATCTAAACAGAAGTGTAAGGTGCTGTGCTCCAAATGTAATTCCACTGGTTACACGACTCAACTTTAAGCAAACCACACATTATTATTATTCCCTACAGTTAAAATACGAACAAAAGAAAGAAGAATTGGTATAACTTTGACTCATTTGGAAAACTTAACAGAATAATAGATTATTTAACGATTAAACAGCAACTGTTCCAATATGGTAACATTGCACAAACACACATTTGGCAAAGGCAAGTTAGTAAAACAGATTGTCTCATGTGTAATTCTGGGAGTGGAAACAGAAATTTCTGTTAAAGAGAGAGATTTGACTGCTTTCATAACCAACTTCAAAACCCTAATAACTACTGAAAGCTAAACAAAAGCCCTGGTTCTGTGTGAGCCCAAGTCTACCCAATCAGGCTGTTTCTGTTGACCCCATATGAAAAATACAAGGCCTCACAAGCTGTTTACTTTATTGACTTTGAATAGCCAGCTCATCACCTCTCTTAAAAAAAACAGGACAAAATACATCTCTTAAAGCTGTAGTATCATCACAGAGTTCTTCCGTTTCCATCACATCTGTTCCAATGATATCAGCTGCTACAAGGGATCTCAGGAATGTCCACCTTCTTCCTCAACCAAGGATGCCCCATCACTGTGGCTGATGAGCTCTCAATTGTGTCCAACCTATTGCTGCACTTTTGCCTCCACCCCTTCTCTTCCCTCCCACAGCACCGGTCCTCACTTATCACCATACCAGTAACCCGTTTTAAAGGATCATAAACTGCCATTTCCGCTACATCCAGCAGGATGCCACCATTGGACACATATTCCCCTCCCCTCCATTGTCATTCTTCGGCAGGATCTGTCCCCTCTAGGACACCCTGGACCACTCCTCCTCCACTTCCAACATCTCCCCACATCCCCGCTGCACTTTCCCCTGCAACCGCAGAAGGTGTAACACCTGTCCATTTACTTCCTCCCTCCTCACTATGCAAGGCCACAGACACAGGTGAAGCAGCAATTTAATCCAGTCGAGTGTATTCATTGTTCACAATGTGGTCTGCTCCACACTGGAGAGGTAAAACACAGGCTGGGCTATAGCTATGCAGAACATCTATGTTCTCTCTGTAAAAATGACCCCAAGCTTCCAGTTGCCTTCCACTTCAACACGCCACAGTGTTTCCTGACCGACATTTCTGTCTCAGGCCTGCTACAGTGCTCCAGTGAAGCTCAGCACAAGCTGGAAGAACAGCATCCCACTTCTCACTAGGGGTCGCTGTAGCCTTCAGAACTCAAAATCAAATTCAATAATTTTAGGACCTGAACCCACCACCGCATGGCCCTGTGCTGCTTTCAGCAGAGCCAACCCATTTTCACCCACTAATGGTCTCTATTGTCAAATTTTCTTTCTCTCTGGCTCACCATTATCTCCATCTCTTTGTCTGCCGAACTGCAGTTCTCTCCCTGTGGGCTCCACCTCCACCTATCGCGTACACCTTTCTGCACACAACCTCACCCCCCAAAACTCCTGTCTTCAGCATATACACCATCTTTTCTCAGCTACCATAAGTTCTGCAGAAGGGTCATTGAACCCGAAACGTTAACTCTGCTTTCTCTCCACAGATGCTGCTAGGCCTGCTGAGCTTTTCGAGAGATTTCTGCTTTTGATGCAGAAAACACAGGATTGGACTCGAAACTTTAACCCCGTTTCTCTCTGTACAGATGCTGCTAGACTTGCTGAGTTTCCCAAGCCTTAAACAGTTGTTAGACCATTCTGTGTATATAACTATAGAGGGTCTGGTATACTACTCTGCCTATACCTGACAAAGGGTCAAAATTTGAAGAAAACAAGGCAGGAACATTCTCAATTCGTTAGATGAAAATCCTTATTTTGTGACAATGATTGGCATAAACAGACAGCTTGCACCCTTTCCTAGGCAACATAACAAATATTCCCAATTATTTTCAATGTTCTGTCCCTGGGAAATGTGAATTCCTGGGTGTGATTCACAAGTAAACTAGCCTCGATATGTCCAGCTTAACATTTGCAATACAGCACAAACATGTAGTGCTAAAATGAGATTCTATTATTTTAATGCCCAGAATTTAATTCATTTGCAATTACTTCCCATATTTGTTTCTGCTTCCCCAGTTGCGTATTACAAATGCTGGAGCAGCAGACAAGGATCAATTGTTCCAAATTTTAACCTTGATAGCATCCCACATCCAGAGGGAATATTTTACTAACTACACTGTCACTTAACCTTGCACACAGTGAACAAAATAAGGTATAATTATTATCATAGGAATGTTGCTCAATGGCCCCATTATCTTTCTCGCTGCGACTTATTATAATATCAGCAATTATTTCAATATCTGCAACATGTTAGATAGTGTGCATTGAGCAACTTCTGCAACTATTGCTTCCTGCTGCAGATTCAGAACTATTCAAATATAAGACTTCAACATATCTCCTCAATAATATACATCACAGCAGATCAGTAAGGAGTCATAAAGCATTAGTTAATTATCGTACTTGGTTAACCTCCAGAAATGAAGTGGGGATCATTTGAACACAAACTTTTCAATGAACAAAAATCTACTTCAGCACTAGTCAGGTTATCTATTGAAACTTCCAGCAACATTCAGAGGAACATTCCAAAAATGACACTTTTCACCAGCAGTCAGATTAAATAATCCAACGTCTAACATGTGAATAGTTGATGGTCACTTTAAGTAGAGTGAGTGAGGGACCCTTCATGTCATTTATTTGTCATTTCATTCAGTTATGCGATGTTCAGCCTGGAGCATGGAAACTGAAGACGGTAGAGCTGGACTGGTGTCAAACCTGGTTTACATATGAATTGCCACCATTGAGCTACTCTGTATGCTGCTTTCAGTCATTTGGTGCATACCCAAAATTACCCCTAGAAAGTCTGGCATAATTCTTATCAGAGCTGTGCATGTTTACTATATTGTCATTTACATATAGTGGGAGGCATTATAATACCTAAGAATGAATTCTAAAGATCTCAATTTCTCACACTGCTTGAGCTTTTGAGAACTCTTCAAATTCCTTCCTTGCATTGCTCACACAGGTTCCAGACTTCCTGTTGAGGACTCCATATCAAACTGACTCTCTAATTGTAGATTAGCTGACACTGGAAAGCCCACTAAAAGTCTGTGGGCAGCTGAAGTTGCAATGAACAGCAGTCACCTACAGTTCACTATTGACAGCGAAATCCAGGCCGATATGGTGCATTCCACACAGCGATCAGGGTTTTAAAAATTCAGAACATTGCCAATAAAGTCAACTCAGCTGGCCATTTTAAGAAAGACAAAGGATATTTATACATTGGAGAGGATTCAGAAAAGATTTACCAAGATGTTGCCAGGAATGGAGGGTTTGAGATATAAAAACAGACTGAAAAGACTGGGACTTTTTACACCGGAGTGTAGGAGATTGAGGTTATTGAGGTTTATAAGATCATGAGGGGCATAGATAAGGTGAATAATAAGGGTCTTTTCCCTTGGGTGGGAAATTCCAAAGTAGGGGGCATATTTTTAAGGTGAGAGGGGAAAGATTTAAAAAGGACATGAGGGGCAATTATTTTATACAGATCGTGATTCATGTGTGGAATGAACTGCCAGAGGAAGTGATGGATGCAGATACAGTAACAATGCTTAAAAGACATTTGGATAAGATAATGAATAAGAAAGTTTTGGAGGGATATGGACCAAGCGCAGGCAGGTGGGACTAGTTTAGTTTGGGAATCTTGGTCGGCATGGACATGTTGGACTGAAGGGTCTGTTTCTATGCTGTATGACTCTATAGTTTTGTGACTGTTCAAAAGTCACATCAAATTTATGTGAAACACTGCATGTTTTGTGGATAGTGTTATCAAGCAGAGGTTGAACCCCCTCTGATAACTAAAACCAAAACACCCAGAGAGGATGGCCTCGCCCTATAATCTGTTAAAAAGAGTGTGAGAAGGGGTGGAATCTATTTTCTCAGCAGCGTCCAGTGGTTAAATACAAGAAATCCCTGACATTCATTTTATAATCAACAAGTGACAACTTATTTATCTAACTCTAACAGTGAACAAATTAACGAAACTATTAAACCAAATAAACCCCTTTTAATTACTAATCATTCCCGAATAAAATAAGATTCTAACGGTATGCTGTTCCAATAAGTACAAGCTTGTGCATAATATAATAAGAAATAAAGAATTTAGTCTCTCAAAATTACAGTCAGGTTACATGCCTTCCAGAAAGTTCTGCGCCTTCTCCATTGAATCTTCTGTCAGGAGTGCTTTCTCTATGATTTCTTCTGTCAGGAATCTTAGCTAAGAGTGCCTTGGTACTGTTATGAATAGATGGTGCTTTCTCAAAGGGCTGAGTGCTAGTATCTCTAGCAGATAGCAGTCTGCTAACCTGTCTTTGCCCAGCTGCCCTTATTTTATATCCTTGATAACATATCAATATTTCTTACAATAGGATCAGTCCTATGTTGTCAAAACCATCAGATTTAAATTTGGTATCTAAGTGTCTGGTTGAAATTAAATGGCTAAATTCAAAACTTCTTGTCTTGATCACAAAATAAAACTGCTGCTTGGTCTGCTGACTATACTGCCTTTTGATACAAATGTTTTAATTCAGGTGCTCTGTTGCGCTGCAAACCTACAAGCTGCTGCCCACAGACATCTCTTTTCAATCTCTAAGCATAGGAAAAGCACAGTATCTTTCAAAGAACCACACACTGCTTTCCTGCCTAGCATTTTACAAACACCAATTTTTAACTTCCTACCTGTCTAATCTACAAGTACTGTACCCAACTTCGCAACACCCTTCCCTTAAGAAAAAATGAACCATCATTATGAAAAGATGGCTTTTTTAAAATCTCAACTCCATTATATTACTAGATCCATAGTTCGTTAATCTAGAGTTATTCATCTCATACTAACGCTATATATATACATATACATATATATATACACAACATTGAACACTGCCATTTCTATCACACACAAAATTTTTTCTTTTAAACTCGCGACAAAGCATCTGTGATAAAATTTTCATGACCTGCAACATTACAATCTATAAATTTAAATGCTTGTAACATGACACTCCAAAGAAATAATCTGGTTTTCTTTCAATCTTTCCAGAAACGTCAAAGGATTGTGATCGGTACTCACAACCGTTTCTGATACATTAGTTGTAATGTAAGTAATGTCATAAGGCCAATACCAAACTCAGTAACTCTTTTTCAATGGTGGGTTTTTTCTGGTGGGTATTGAGATTTTTTGAAAAATAACCGATTGGTCTTTCAATTCCACTCAATTCCTGAGTGCTATCAGGTTTGGGAACTAACACAATCGGCGAACTCCACTCGCTTTGACTCAGCTCTATGATGTCTTCTTGGAGCATTGGTTCCACTTCATTCTGAATCTGTGCTGCTTTGATTAAGCCTGTAGGGTTGTTGTTTTATCGGAACAGCACTCCCCACTTCAACCTCATGCACTACGGTATTAGTCCTCCCAATTCTATTTCTCTACAGGTCCTCATAGCATGGCAACAAGTCTTTCAATTCAGTTCTCTGTTCTTGGGACAGATGGCTCACTACGCTATCCCATTCTTTTAGGACTTCCTCATTATTCAATTTATTCTGAAGCACATTAAAATCCAAGTCATCTGGATTTGATTCCTTACTCTGAGTGGCAGTAACTAATACCTGTTTCTCCAGTTTCCTTTCCCTATCATAGTAAGGTTTCAGCACGTTCACATGACATACCCAATAATTCTTTTCCTATCTGGCATCTTTACCAGACAATTCACCTGACTTAACCTCTTCTCAATCTGATAGGGACCGCTAAATCTTGCTTTGAAGGGATCTCTTACCAAGGGTAACAGCACCAAAACTTTATCCCTACAGGCAAATGCACGAATTTTAGATTTCTTATCTGCTTATTGCTTCATTATGTGCTGTGCCACCTTCAAATGTTGTCGAGCTAATTCACCTACTCACTTTAATCTTTCTCTTACCTCAGATACATAATCCAACTGTGACTTCTCTAACTTTGGACCTATCAACTTTTCCTCAATTAATTTTAAATGTCCTCGTACTTCATGTACGAGTATCAAATGGAGTAAACTCGCCACTAGCCCTGCCTGCCGACTTAGTCTGAATTAACATTACCCACATAGCCTCTGGCCAGTTTATCTGTTTATCCTGTTTCTCAAAGGAAATGAAAAAGTCTTCTTCATCTTTTCAATCGAATTTTGATAATGTTTGGACATATTTGTATATATGCTGTTGGCTATGATGAGTTTGCTCATCATCACTTTTACCTTATACTTTTACTTCTGCCATTTGAAGCCTTTTTGCTTCAAGTTCCAGCTTCTTCTTTTCCAACTCAAACATTCTTTCCCTTTCTGTATCTTTAAATTCACTTTCTGCTTTTAACCGTAATTCAAATTCTCTCTCCTTCCTTTCATTCACTAACTCCAGTTGTCTTATTTGTGATTTATTTTTTTCTAACTCCACTGCACCTGATGGTTTCTCTGGTATGGTACCTAAATGCTTGACTAACTATGTTACGATTTCAGCTTTCTTCTTATCCCTAGTTAAACCCAATTCTAGCCTATCTGCTAATTCTAAAATGTTCTCCTTTTTCTATCTTTCTAAACTTTCTTGGCAAATTTGAGAAGCATCTTTGACCCCCAGAACCTCTTTAGCCATGTTAAGAGCCATTTCCCCACTTTTGATTTAACCAACAACAAGCAAACACAATTAAACAGATTTTCCACTTCTCACTTGAGTTTTATTTAAAGATCTCGGACATTAATCCCCAAATCTGTTTAAATCTGTCAGAATGTGTCCAAATCCATTCCAAACTATTCAAATGCATTCAGATCTGTTCAAATCCATTCAAATTCCAGACCTGATCTGTCCCGACCTGTCCAAATCCTGGACCTGTGACCCCAATCTGTTTTCAATCGGAGATTTATATTCTCTTTTTGAGCTTCAATTAATAGCTGATATAACTTGTTTTAATCTGAAATCAATGTTCTAAACATTAAGGAAAATGTACCAACTAATCATGATAAAGTAAACAAAGGTTTTGTTGTAATATTTATTTTTAAGATCATAAGCAGTACAAGAGTTTTACAAAATCAGGCTCACAGATATAACATGGCCCAGAATTTGATGAAGTGGGTTACCACTGTGTTTGGCCTCATTCATCAGCTTGAAAATTTATTTTGCCAGCAAATTCTGCACAATTCTCTCTGTTCATTTTGAAGTTGCATGCTCATGTAGAAAATCTAATCAATGTAGTCTGAAATGTTTCCTTTTTAAATCATGTATCCTGCAAAAATCAAGATCTAGCAGAAGATGCTGTCCTGGAGATGATATTAGTGTAAATCCAGCCTGTGTGTACTCATAGAGTCAAAGAGTCATACAGCTTGGAAACAGACCCTTTGGTCCAACTAGTTAATGCCAACCATTATCCCAAACTAAACTGGTCCCACCTGCCTGCACTTGATCCATATTATTCCAAACAGTTCTTATTCATGTACTTGCCCAAATGTCTCTGAAACATTATAACTGTACCTGTATCCATCACTTCCACTGGAAGTTCATTCCACATATGAACCACTTTCTGTGTAAAAAAGTTGCCCCTCATGTCTTTTTTTTTAATCTTTCTCCTCTCACCTTAAAAACATGCCTCTCTAGTCTTGACCAATGAAGGCAAACCCAATGTGAAATTTGAATTTATATTCTTCCTTCATGGTAGGTTCTTACTTAGTTTATTCTGTAGTGTGGGTTGGGGGGTCGTGTATAGTTTGTGAGGGGTTGCAGATGCTCTTCAATCCCCAAGACTGCTAAATTAGCTGGTTTAAATAACGTGGAGAAGTAGCAGCGGAACACTAATCATACCTTTGTTTGTATGAAGTCCCAATAAAACTTCCCAATGAGCAGCTTTAAATGATGTTCAATTAATACTGTATGCAACAAAAATATTAAAAGCTCAGAATTGATATTTAAGAGGGTTATCCGATGGATTTGTGGATAATTATGCCACAAAAGTATGCCATTTGGGAGAGGTATTAAAATGTTGCTGCTACCAGTCGATAATGCAAGGCATGAGCCAAAGCTTTTGGCAAGTAAAGGAATAGGAAGATAAATCTGGAAAGAAAAACATTTTCTGATGAAAGAAAGTCTGTCTATATGGAACACTATTCATTTACTTCTTAATCCCTTCTCTCCTGCTGCTAAATGTGCTAACTCTGCTTGATTGGTTGCTGTGTACAGATGCACAAATCCATCCTTCAGATTTCTTCTTTTCATTTCTACATTTGTCCTGATTTATGTTTTTGAGAAATCTTGTAATTCCTTTCTTGATGTTTAGAATGAATTTTGAAAAGCCCTATAGTAATATTTGGCAAATCATTTCTCCAGACGGTTGTCACTTTAGTCTAGTTTCAGTATTGTAATCTTGGCAGGGATTTCCGCATGAAACGTGTATTTTTACTCTTTTTTCACTTTATCCTCTCATACTTATCAAATAAGAGAACAAAGAAAGTGACTTGAGTACACATACAGACTTATGTTTCTGTAAATAAGAAGCAAGTTGTGCTCCTGACAACATATCACAATTTATCCAGTTATCCAGATCAGTGACTGGACAACACAGTGTGGAGCTGGAGGAACACAGCAGGCCAGGCAGCATCAGAGAAGCAGGGAGGTTGGCGTTTCGGGTCAGGACCCTTCTTCAGAAAATGAAATGATTCTTCCTCACCAGAGCGGAAATGTTAACTCCGATTTTTTTCTTCACAGATGCTGCCAGACCTGCTGAGCATTTCCAGCAACTTCTGTTTTTGTTCCTGATTTACAGAATCCGCAGTTCTTTCATTTTTTAATTAATATAAGGACATTTGTTTTCTGAAACAAGGGTATTAGGTTATTATAGACCAGTATGAATAGATAGGAATAAGATATAGATCGACCATGATTTAATTGATTGCTAGGACATGCCCTAGGGTGTAAGTGGCTTCCTCTTATGTTCCTATACTCCTCTATGTCACATGGAGAAGGACAATAGAATACCAAATCATCATATTTTGAACTTAAGACTGCTGAAAATGCTAACAGTGATCTCAGGATGCATTTTATTTCATTGGAAGATTTCCTCAAGCGTGCTGCACTTTAACTTTTAAGTATAAAATCAGATTAAAGTCTTTTAGGAGAATATAGCTCTTTGGTTTTAGACGCTGTTAGTTGATTTCCCTAACATGCTGGCATTTAGCATTAAGTACAACAGCCAGATTAAATTTTACCTTTTGAATGTCGTTGTTTGTGCTTTCGAGACACTGTGAAACATTTCGCATTAGCAGTGGTATCTGATTATGATGCTCAATATGTTCTGAGTGACAAAACTCTGTGGGATTGCATTGCATTGACTCCACATGCACATTTAACAGAGCCTACAACACTTATCATTATTTTTGCAAAACAATCTTCATCAAGTTCTGACTTTATTTTCTGGCAGGATGGGATCAGTTGGTTTACATTACACCTTGTGCTGTAAAAAAAGAAACAAGCATTCTGGTCTATAACTCCTGTTTATTTAGTCAGCATAATGGAACTAGAAAAAATTATAACATTAAATGGCACTGTTTATTTCTTAATGTATTAAACAGTCGTAGAGTGGTACAGAAACAGCCCAACTCATCCATGCCGACCAGATATCCTAAATTAATTGAGTTCCATTTGCCAGCACTTGGTCCATATTCGTATAAACTCTTTCTATTCATGTACCCACCCAGATGCCTTTTAAATGTTGTATTTGTAACAGCCTCCACCACCTCTTTTGGCAGCTCATTCCATACACGCATCAACCTCTGCATGAAAAAGTTGCCCCTTAGGTCCATTTTAAATCTTTCCTCTCTCACCTTAAACCTATGCCCTCTGGTTTTGGACTCTCCTACTCTGGGGAAAAGACCTTGGCTATTCATCCTATCCATGCCCCTCTTGGTTTTATAAACCTCTAAAAGGCTCCCTCCTCAATTCCAGGGAAAATAGCCTCGGCTTACTCAGTCTCTCCTTATAAATCAAACCCTCCAACCCCCACAACATCCTTGTAAATCTGAACCCTTTAAAATAGCATGTTTAAAATTTATTTGCATCATCTTTGACAAAGGAATAATGCAAAGTGCTACGCCACTGTAAATCACTGAATATTACAGCATGGATGAAGACTATTTGACCCATTGTGTCCATTTTTGCTGAAAACCAAGACGCATCTAATCCCATGTATGTAGTAAAGTTGTTCATCCAAACTGGCCACTTCCGCTTTTGTGCTGCACTTGAGTGATATATTTGTTCCAGCTGAGGTACGTTTTATACAAACATGACATTAGTCACAGTGATTACCTTACAAATGTATAAAGTGGAATGACTCAAGTGTGCCTTAAAGATGCAATGCATGCATGCTCATAACATCGCAAGGGTCACTCTGCACTCGAATGAGTCGAATTAGTAACTAGAGTTTAGAGGGCATGTCGGCAAATTTGATTTCAGAATATTTTGCATGAATCAACAATCATACTTGAGGCTAAAGGCACACAATTCTGTGCATTACAGTTGAAATACATTGGAATTGGAAGAAAAATTAGCAGCATGGATTGTGTGTTTATTCTTTTTAACTCCATTCTGTGGGTAGAAGAAAATAATTGTAAAGTGTACATTCTTTTAAACACAATAGAAAAAGCCATGCCACTTCGGGGAGAAAGCTGTATTAACAATTGCTGACAAATCTGTTACTTGGTTCTAGTGTTTATTAGCTTTTCATGCTATGTGAAACCAGACTGCCAACACTGCCTGAATTACTGTATAAATAGCTTGTCTTGAATTAATTCCACATGAGATGCACACTGATCATTTTGGCAGTCTGTCAAGCAAAAAAAACACAAACATAAAAAAAGCTAAAGGGCATAAATAACCTTTCTTTGTCCTCGATGCTGCAACAAAAGCTGAAAAGCGGCAGAAGAGTTCATCTTACAGCAATGGGAATATTCATTTTGTTAAACGGGGCCCTTGTGATACTTGCTATTGTTCCCTCTCTGAATTCTGAATTTCCAGATGTGCTACCTTCTCTGTCACAGATCTTCGCTGTCCCCAGGAAGTCCTGCTTTCAGTCTTAAGTCATTTGCATCCATCACTGTTGCTCAGTATGAAACCAGCATTCTACATTCCTCCAGCTGTCTTTGTACCAAACCCATATGTCAGATGTAACAAGGCTAAAGGAAAAAAAGTAAATGGTCACACAAGGAATCACAGTCCCACTTGTTCATTATATAAGGGTCACATCTGCAAAACATCACATTATGTCACACTTCCAGGAGAAGAAAACAGCAGGACTATGTTGCAAAATGCACTAGCCTAACTATTATCTAAACCTGCTACTCTGTGAAGAAGCATAACAGGAGGTGTGCCTGTGTCAGAGAAACCTTTCAATTGGCTCTATGCCAACCTTATTGAAGTAAAGCTCTCCGCAGCTCGAACTCGTACACTGAGTTTAATCTCATTATTTCCAGAGGTGCATGTTTGAATTCCTTAAAAACTATCACAGGTTGGAACAATTTCCGAATTTTAATGACATGCTTGCTGGCTGCGTGCACACCAACACTATCAACCAGGAGGTGGCCTCCTAATTAGTCACCTCCATGTCTGATGTACAGTTAAGGATGTGTTGGTGAGACTGCAGAACAGGCTGCTAAATCCACATCCATACCTTAAGATGGAGCACCCCTCTATCTCGAGGTACCTTCTAGAGAATTTTCAATTTTGTGTAAATGAACCGTGACCACAGTTGCTAGGCCACCACTGTGGGATGGATGGATTGTGGACACAATTGCTGCCTGCTAATACCTGTGGCTCCCTTGGCGTCAACAGGTCTTTGAATTCCTTTGGAATTCTTTGGTATTATTAGTTGGTGTAACTAAGAAGTGAGTTGAAAATATTGTGCAGCATCACCCACCTACCAACAATCTCGAACATTCAATATTCAATCCCTCATTTCATATGTTTTAATTCAACCTCACACTCTTTTAACACTGTTGTAAGCTTCACACTCAAATAAACAGCTCTTCTGCATTGATAGCTGTTTCATCATGACGGCCACACCCGCAAACTTATTCAAACTGTTTCCAGTCCATTTATGAACAGATGTCGCTCATTTTTGGTGCACAACTGGTGGCAGGAAGAAACAAGTAGAGAATAAAAATGTTCCAACCCCAATGGCGGAGATAGAATCAAGAGAAAGAGTACCACTGAGGATGACCATGATACCAGTGGAGTTGGAGGCCTCGAATGATAACCTACCTATGTTGTCTTCTATCCCTCTTCCAATTCTCTGTCATCCCACAATCTCTTCTAACCTGCCACAGATAGTGTAAGCACACATTTCTTGCTCCTCTTTCCTCATGGCAAACCCACCCTTGTCATATTTCCTGGTCTGGCTTCATTCCAGGTGTCTAAGGAGTAAAGCCTTCCTGCAACAGGAAGAACAAGAACAAGATCCAGAAAATTCCCTCAATACTTTACTCATCAGCAGTTTGGAGACTGCCATTGCATGTTTTCCAAAGATTAGGGAAAAGAAGAGACATGCATCAGGCAGTGAATACAAGGGTACACAGAGCACAGTGTGGTGTGTGCTCACAATTAAAAAGTGCAAGCTCACTGGAAGCTCATGTTCCAGAAGCGGATTTTTTTAAAAAGTCATCTAGCAACTAATCTGTTAGCAGTTCATTCTTGCTTGAATTGTGCATTTCAAAAAAAAAAAATCATTAATCATTTGATGTGGTCATCCTAGCTAGGGCATGGTTAATTGTCCTAGAGTTCCCTTGAGAAGGTGTTTACAAGTTGCCTTCTTGAATTGCTGCAGTCCATGGGAGATAGGTACATCAACAGTGCTCTGAGGTGGGAGTTACAGAATTTTGAATGAATGACTTTATTGTCACGTGTATTTTACAATATGAATTCAATAAAACACAGTGAAAATCTTCCATTTGTCACCATGACTTGGTCCTATTTTGAATATTTTAAGAATAAGGAAAAGAAAGATACAATTTAAAGAGAGTCCATCAGTCCTGAGCCAGCTTATCACCATCTATGATGCCAACGTTGCCATCCCTCCTCCACCGCTTCACCACTGTCTATACTGAACCCAACCGATGTCAAACAAATTGCTGTTCCTCATTATGACTTTGATCCAGTGCCATTGAAGAAACAGTAATATAGTTCCAAGTCAGGATGATGAGTGGCTCGGAGAGGTGGTGAAGGGTCCTTAATTTTGGTGAGCTGTACGACATCAAAACCAGAAGATGTGTATTTGGAAAGTTTTGTCAAATCAGCATTACTCTTCGATTTGCACCATGACCTGCCTATGCTGTAGTCTGTAAGTGGTTGTTAGGTGTGCTCAAAGCCATTTGCCAATCTAGCATTCTGTGGCCTCCCCATTAGAGACTATTGCACATTAGGTGGCAGAGCAGAATCGGAGAATCAGGTGCTCCACAGCCCAATTATCCCCTAATGGGTTCAAAAGTTTTGATGCTAGGTTTGATGATAAGCTATAGGACTGTTAAGGATGGAGAAAGTTTTCTTGTAAAAGAACTGCATGCAAGAATAAAGACAGAACCAGAAAGAACTTGGATCTTTGTAGCATCTTTTATGACAAAGTATGTCCTAAAACATTTTACAACCAAGGAAGTACTTTTTGAAGTGTAGCCATTGCTGCATAGATAGAAAAAGAGGCAAAGACTTTACACAACGTATTGTCCAAAAATAAAACAAAAACGGTAATGACCCAATAATCTGTTTTAGTGATGCTGTTGAAAAATAAATATTGGCCAGGGCACTGAGAAGAACTTTCACAGGCTTCTTCAAATAATACCATCGAACGTTTTACATTTGCCTGAGTGGGCCTCTGTTTAATGTCTCACCTGAAAGGAGGTATCTCTGATAACATTGCATTACTCCCTACTGGAGTGTCAGTCTAAATTTTGTGTTCAAGTCGCTCAACTGGTACTTGAATCCTCAACCTTCTGATTTATAGCAAATGAAAGAAACTGGCAGCGAAATGGGACAGCGCTGTGGCTTTAAATTATAGATGTGTGAATGTGTTTTCAGTATATTGATGTGGAAAACTGTCAACTTGTTGTGATTAGTATTGCAATAGTATTGACCTCCTCATTTTCTTTTAATCCCGGCATTTTCCACTTAAGCTAGGACACTTCAAAACATTCATCTCTGCTGCTGCTGAGTTTGTCTAAGTAGTCAGTTAATAATATACATATAATGCAATGTTAACACTTACTTTAAGTAGTAATAATGAGTTCTTATGAAACCTTTCAGATTTATTGGGGAATCACAAATTGTCATTCGTTCTAGCTCCCAAAGTTGTGAAATTTAAAATGTGGTATGTTACAAGGCAAGAGCACTGAACCCAGATGACAAGTTTGGAACAAAACTATTGTACCAATTCTTTCACCTTTGTTCCTATCAATCTGCATTTGTTCCCTGTAGATTCTTAAATATTCCAGTTGTCTCACCTTACTGCATTCATAAGTTTCAATGCCCATACATATAACTTTCACCATCCTGCCTACTCATCAACCTTATGTTCACTGACTTACATTGATACCTTTCCCTTTTCAAAATGTTCAAATTAATCTCTTCTTATTTATTTAACTTCCTTCAGCCTTATAAGAAGGCTCTCTGCATTCTTCCATCTTTTGGTTTCTTATGCATATCATTTTTTTTTTCTGCTCCATCATTAATAGCTGTGCTTTCACTGGCTAGACACTGAACTCCAGAGCTCTCTCACTGAATTTCTCCTCCTCTCTACTTTGCTTGTTGCCTTTAAGATGCTCATTAAAAGCTATATTTGAACATGCTTTTCATCACCTGTCTTAATTTTTGTTTAGTATCAACTTTCTGCTTCATAATATTCCTGTGAAGGGTCTCAGGACATTTTACAATATTAAAATTTATTTGTGTTTTTGTCCATCAAGATCTAAAATGGACAAAATGATTTTACTTTCATTTCCATTGCATGCACTGGCTTTAAAAATGAGCTTGGGTTATTTATCTTAAGGAGAAGATCTAAATGTCATTAAGCTAGTTTAAATGTTAGCAAACTCTTCATTATTGAATTTATTTCTTAGTTTGTGTTAGATCCAAATGTGTAAATAACATAAATGTCAACATGAATGTTGATAAATGTTGCTCCAACTTTTCAATGGAACATACTAGAATTCATAGATCAAAAAGAAATTTAAAAAACGCAGTAGACTGTACAGCATGTAGCAATTTGTACAAGAAATGTGGTAGGTGGCATGCTACTTTAAGGTGTTTTGCATGTTTTACTCATTAGCAAAATATGTGGAAGACATCGGAAAACAGTACCTCAGAGTGTTACAGTGTGGATTTCTTATGTCAAAACAAAAGCATTAGTGTTAATTCAGACTTAATGGGATGAAGAAATGACTTGCTGTGTCAGTTTACCTGATAATGTTCAGCCCGGCTGAGAATCTAAATGAGTAAATTTGGTTTACCAGGGAGAAAGTGAGAATGCCAAATTTCATACGAGAGCAACAACCGCAGGAATCAGGAAACATAAGCAGTAACTTCCAGAAATACTTAACAGTTAGACAGAATCTCTGGAGAGAGAAAAACAGAGCCAACACATCAGGCCAATAACCCCTCAATCTGAGCAACAGCTGTATGGTCTGAATTAATTTGTTTGAAGGGATGGAGTGCATGAAATGGATTGTGTCCCAATACCAGAAGAAATGTTGATCCTGAACACACTGATGCTTAACAAGGCTGCCTGTACCCTATAGCACATTCCAGGTAACCTTGGGTGAGTGTGGGACCTCACCCCCAAACAGAAGACCCGTTCTTGAGAGCTGCTGTTCAATCTGGCGCATTTCAGCATCACCAGAACTCAAAAGTGGGCACTGCTGGTACTACAGTAAAGGTAATGATGCTATTGTGCCTGAGAACCACAGGACAACTCTTTCATTAGAGAGAGGGTCACCACACCTCAGGCAAGGGGACTCCTGCATGGTAACCTCAGCTGGTACTGGAATTGAAGCCTTGCTGTTGGCATTGCTCTGCATTATAAACCAGGCATTCAGCCAAATGACCACCCTAGACCCACCAAAAATAAATAGAGACAACATGGATCCCAGATGGTGATAAGACAGGGGTATTAGTTGGGGGAAGCATCAGGGAGCCTAGGGACAATGGTGAGACTGCGAGATCTTGGCTGTCAAATGGAAATTGATGAAGTTGTGGGCAACATTTGGAATAGGGTGGGACACAGTTACCACCGGACTACTATAACCACTGAGCCCTCACTGTCTACCTCTGACCCTATTGATTTAAAACCATGGCCTAACACACTCCTGATTGCCTTCCCTCACCATCTGTTTCAGCATACAAGTAACACAATATTGGGGCCAATTGACTTGTTAAGAAATTGAATTACCTGCTAAGTATTGTTTTGACAATAGTTGATGGGCTGGTATTGTCACTGCCCACCCATCCATCTTTCTCTGGGGCTGGATCTGATGTTCACATAGAGATAGCGGGCTAGCCACCTATCATGATATGTGCCCTCCTCCAATGGAAATATGATGAGCCGGATAGGAGGGGATTTATAACTGTAATACTCTAGTCAATAAATTAATATTGAAATAACTGCTTTTTTAAAATGTGTATTAATAACTATCATTATATCTCAATTTCCTTCAATTCTATTTTTCTCACATTGCTTCTTTATTTTTCTTGTTCATTTTCCTTCATCACATCTGTTTCTGTCTTTCTTCATTGCACTTTATTTTTATCACTAACGTTATCTGTCAGCTTAGCAGGACAAGGATGGTGGTATCCATTTCTATTTTTGAATCTTATTGGCTCATAGGAACATAAGAACAAAGGATCATGAGAACAGGAGTAGGCTATTCAGCCCATTAATCCTGCACCACTATTCAATATGATCATGTCTGATCGTACACTTTAATGCTTTTACTAACTCTCTCCCCATAGCCCTGTATTCCTTAGGTAATCAAATTATCAATCTTTAAACATACTCAAAGATTATACTTCCCCAGCTCTCTGTGATAGAGAATTCCAAAGTTTCACAACTATTTGAGTAAAATAGTTTCTCCTCATCTCAGACCAAAGTGACACATTGCCATCCTTGTTTTTAAATAGTGTCCCCTGGTTTTAGACTCCTCAACCAAGGAAAGCATGTTGTCTGCATCTATCCAGTCTATCCATTTAAGTATTTTACAGTTTTCAATGAGATCGCTTCTCATTCTTTGAAACTCTCAAGAATGCAGACCCAGTTTGCCTAACTAACTTCATAGGAGAGTTTTGCTACCCTGGGGACAAGTCTGGTGAATGTTTGCTACACTTCCTCTATGGTAGTAACACATTTCCTCTGATAGGGAGATCAAAATAGCACACAGTGTTAACACAGTGCTCCAGCTGTGGACTAACCAAGCTTTTATACAATTGAAGCAAGATTTCACTACACCTGCATTCAGTCCCTCTCGCAATAAAGGCTAACATTCCATTAGTTTTCCTAAAAGCTTGTTGCACCTGAATGTTGCACCTAGTGACAAGGATACCTATGTTTCTTTGTACATCTATACATTCCAATTTCTTTCCATTTAAGAAATTCTATGCAAATCTGTTTCTCCTACCAAAGTGGATAACTTCACACTTTTTCCACATTACATTCCATTAGCCTTCGTCTTGACAATATATTGAGGCTGTCAAAATCCTTCTGAAGCAACATTAGATCACCCTCAGAGCATACATTCCCACATAGGAAAACTGGTGAGTTCAATCATGGGTGACCAATCTGATATTGCTACGTTTGATCTGGAAGTTGAATTCTGCTCTGCCATCCCATGCCCACACCCTTGAAAGACTGAAATGGAAAGTTTCCCATTCCAATAAACCAATTACAATCACCCTGATAAGCACAAATTAAATCTTAGAAGTTTTATTTTGATATTTCTTGTATCAGTATTCTGAATGATGTTAAAAATCAAAAGAACAGTGTATACTGTAAACCAGAGACAAATATAGAAATTGCTGGAGAATCTCAGCAGGTCTGGCAGCATCTGTGAAGAGAAATCAGAGTTAACATTTCAGGTTGAGTGTCCCTACCTCAGAACTGATTGTAGCTAGGGAAATGTCAATTCTTATGGAGAAGATAGTGTAGGGGAAGGGTTATGGAGTAAAAGGACTCTGCAGCTTCTGGACTCAATATCGAGTTCAATAACTTTAAGGCTTGAGCTCTCTCATGTCCTTTGCTGAATCCCCACAACCAGGCCTTGTTATCACATAGTCTGCTATTACACACCACTCATTGGTAGCCACTAACAGTCCCCATTGACAGCTATTCACCCTCCCAGCCAGATTGTTATCCACTCCTTTGGCTGTCTAGCTAAGCTTCTCTCTCTTTGGGCTTTATCCCCACCTTTTTGTTTACTCCTTACACCGTTCCCCTACCCTATCTTCTGCATACAAATCAACATTTTCCTAGCTACCATCAGTTCTGAGGAAGGGCCTTTCAAACCTCTGATTTCTCTCCACAGATGCTGCCAGATCTGCTGAGATTTTCCAGCAACTTCTATTTTTGTTTCTCGATGATATTTGTTGCTAAATTTGCCAAAGATGGAAGACTACTGCTCCTGAATTCAAAATATCTGGTAATATAAATTTAGAGTATGTGATAATATTTACAATATCAGATCTCCTTTGACCCAAGGAAATGGTGGCTTTTACCTCTGTGAAAATTTCAAGAGGGAGAACAGGAGATCACCAGAATACATGTGCCATTCTGAAGCAGGTCTGTCAATGCTTGGTGCTGACACGAGGGTTTGGATGTTCTGATAAATAGAGCTCTTAAGACTGAAATAAATAGAGTTTAGATAGATAAGGGTGACAAAATATATGGAGCCACAGGGGATAAATGGAATTTAAGTACAGATTAGCCTTGATCTAATGGAATGATGGATCAGGATGGACTTAATAGTCTACTCAAGTTCCTGATGCTCCTATGTGTCAAAACTAAATTTCTTAATTGTGTAAAAAAAGAATTGTAAGTTGAGTAGCATAGTAGATGTGGTTGCCTGACATTTAATCAGCTAATCCTTGAGAATTTCTAAGATCTTCCTGATTGTCAGAAGAAAACTACCAAGTGGGGGAGGACACACCTTTTGGGACATTGCCACATCTGGCTACAGGAATTAAATTCCAATTGCAGATCAAAATACAGGTTTTAATTTTGCTGAATAGTTGGAAATAATAAGCCTGCAGCTAAAGCTGGCCATTGTAACAGCAAAAAAACTTGTTTATTATTAGCTCTGTTTGTAGTTCCCAGTCCTGATGAAAAGTCCTGACCCGAAATGTCGACTTTCCTGTTCCTCTAACACTGCCTGACCTGCTGTGTTTCTGCATCTCCACACTGTATTGTTTATTCATATAGCCATTAAGATTCTTTTAAATATAGTGATTGGAGGTAAAAGGTCTTGAGGTACAATGCATCCAATACGTTCCCAAGAATATCATGATCATGAAATGGACAATCTGTGATGCCAGTTGAACCACATTATGCACATGGAAGCAGTTCTGGTAAATATTTCAGTGATCTTATCAAGTCAGCCTAGAAACAACAACTCATAATCAAGTTACTTTAACTTAACATTTTAATCATGCTTTGTATTGATAATTCCTGCTGCTCATGTACATTTAAATACTGTACAAACTTTGACATGAATGTCAAAGAGGCATTGAGTTATCTTTTGCACTTTATCTAGTGTTTTACTGTGATTATTTTACTTGAAGAGTATAAGGGGTTTTGGGGCATTCTTGAAAGGGAAATCAGGAGGGCAAAGAGGGGAAATGAGATAGCCTTGGAAGGTGAGTTTAAGAATAATCCAAAGAGATTCTATAAGTACATTAAGGGCAAAAGACCAACTAAAGTGAGAATATGGCCCCTTAAAGATTAACAATGTCATCTATGTGTGGAACGACAGGAGATGGGACAGATACTAAATGAATATTTCGCATCAGTATTTAGTGTGGAGAAAAACATGGAAGCTAGGTAACTCAGGGAAATAAAAGGTGATGTCTTCAAAATTGTCCACATTACAGAAGAGGAGGTGCTAGAGGTCTTAAAAAAAAAACAGAAAGGTAGATGATCCTGGATATGATCAAGTGTATCCCAGGATGTTGTGGGAAGCTAGGGAAGAGATTGAGGTGTCCCTGGCAGAGATATTTATATTATCTCTAGTCATGGATGAGGTCCTGGAGGGTAGCTAATGTTGTGCCTTTACTTAAGAAAGGCTACAAGGAGAATCCTGCGAACTATAGACCAATGAGTCTGACATCAGTGGTGGGTAGGTTGTTGAAGCGGATTCTGAGAAATAGTATTTACATGCTTTTGGAGAGGCAAGGACTGATTAGGGAAAGTCAGTATCACTTTGTGCGTGGGAAATTGTCTCTTACAAACTTGATTGAGTTTCTTGCGGATGAGACAAAGAAGATAGATGAGGGAACAGTGCTAGACTTGGACTGCAGGAAAGGCTTCGAGAAGGTTCCACATGGTAGACTGGTTAGTAAAGTTACACCATGTAGTATTCAGGGAGAGCTTACCAATGGGATAGAAAATTTGCTTGATGGTAGGAGATAGAGGGTGGTGATGGAGGATTGTTGTTCTGACTGGACGCCTGTGACCAGCGGTCTGCCACAGGGATCAGTGCTGGGTCTACTGTTGTTTGTCATTTATATAGACAATTTGGATTAGAATTATGGAAGCATGCTTGGTGATATAGTGAATAGTAAAGAAGGTTACCGAAGACTGCAAAGGGCTCTTGATCAGTTGGGCCAATGGGCTGTGGAGTGGCAGATGAAGTTTAATTTGGATAAGTGCAAGGTATTGCATTTTGTTAAGGTGAACAAGGGCAGGGCTTGTACAATTAATTGTAGTGCCCTGGATAGTGTTGTCGAACAGAGAGACCTAGGAGTTCAGGATAACTTTGAAAGTTGCATCACAGGTAGACAGGGTGGTAAAGAAGGCGTTTGGCTTGCTTGCCTTCATTGCTCACACCATTGAATGTAGGAGTTGGAACCTTATGTTGATATTGTACAGGACATTGGTGAGGCTGCTTTTGGAGTACTGTGTAACAGTTCTGGTCACCTTGCTATAGGAAGGATATTATTAAATTGGAAAGAGTGCAGAAAACCTTTACAAAGGTGCTACCAGGACTGGACGGTTTGAGTTATAAGGAGAGGCTGGATGTTTTTTCACTGGAGTGTAGAAGGTTGAGGGGTGACCTTACAGAGGTTTATAAAATCATGAGGGGCATAGCAAAAGTCTTTCATCCGAGGCAGGGGAGTTCAAAACTAGAATATATAAGGTGAGAGGGGAAAGGTTTAAAAAGCCATCGGAGGAACAACTTTTTTACACAGAGGATGGTTTGTATTTGGAATGAACTGCCAGAGGAAGTGTGAGATGCAGGTACAATTACAACATTTAAAAGACATTTCGACAGGTACATGAATAGGAAAAATTTAGAGGGATATGGGCCAAACACAAGCAAGTGTGACTAGTTTAGTTTGGGTAATTTGGCCGGCAAGGACGAGTTGAACCAAAGAGCCTGCTTCCGTGCTGTATAAGTCAATGATTCTATGACTCTCTGACTCTATGCCACCTGCACAGTGAGGTACTGGTCTTGACATCTCCAGCTGTGAGTACCTGTGCTTACACTCTTCATGAAGTTACTGGATCTTTATCACAAATCAATTCTCTTTAACTCCTTGTGTACTAAAACACACTTAAATTGACAAGTGTCTGCAATAAGTTCTCAAGTACAGATCACTAGTGCAGTGTCCAAGAGCTATCCGTTCACATGTTCAATCTAGACTGTTTCTCTTACTAATAGTAGAGTCTTGAGAACAGCTAAATCACCATGATTTAATATATTTCACTCTACAACATCTTCACTCGAGTTTCTGTCTACTTGGTCAACATTATCCCAGAAATTTACTTCAAAATGTTTACATTACACCAATCATTATCATCATTAACATTACGAATAATACCACTGTGGGGTAGTGCGTTGAGTTGTTTTATAACAACTTGATAGAGATGTGTTCTCAAGGTACTAATTTTGTTTTATATGAGGAGAATGAATGACCAAGGTTGGTAAACAATTCTGCATCAAGGTTTCAGTCAGAAACTTTTGGACTTGGTTTTGTTTTTTGACTTAAGAGAAACACCCATAGCTTGGAAAAAAATAACTTATTATTTTCTAGAGACAACACAGTGTGGAGCTGGAGGAACACAGCAGGCCGGGCAGCATCAGAGGAGCAGGAAAGTTGACGTTTCAGGTCGGGACCCTTCTTCAGAAATGGGGAGGGGGAAGGTAGCTGGGAAATAAATAGAGAGAGGAGAGGTGGGGTTGGTGAAAGGTAGGTGGGATGGTGATAGGTGAATACAGGAGGCCACATTGGGAGCAACAGATACTGTATACCAAGTTGGAGGATATACAGGTGAAACCCTGTCTGATATGAAATATTTGCTTTTGGCCTTGAATGTAGGTGAGGGGTGAGGCGTAGGGGCAGGTGTAACACTTCCTGCGGTTGCAGGGAAAGGTGCTGGGGGTAGTGGGGCTAGTGGGGAGTGTGGAGTGGACAAAGGAGTCGTGGAGTGAGTGGTCCCTATGAAAAAAAGATAGGGATGGGGATGGAAATATCTGTTTGGTTGTGGGGTCGGATTGTAGGTGGTGGAAGCGGCGGAGAATGATACACTGGATGCGAAGGTTGGTGGGGTGATATGTGAGGACAAGAGGGAGTCTGTCTTTGTTTTTGTTGGGGGTAGGGAGTTTGAGGGCTGAAGTGCAGAAAATGCAAGAGACGAGGTTGAGCGTATTTTTGATCACCAGAGGGAGGAAGTTGCGGTCCTTGAAGTAGGAAGACATCTGGGATGTCCGGGACTGGAATGCTCCATCTTGGGAGCAGATACGGTAGAGGCGGAGAAATTGAGAGTAAGGGACTGCATTCTTGCAGGAAGGTGGGTGAGAGGAGGTATAGTCCAGGTAGCTGTGGGAGTCGGTGGGCTTGAAATAGTTATTGGTGTTGAGGCAGTTACCAGAGATGGAGACAGAGAGGTCCAGGAAGGAGAGGGAGGTATCGGAGATGGTCCAGGTGAATTTGAGGTTGGGGTGAAAGGTGTTGGTAAGGTTGATGAACTGTTCACGCTCCTCATGGGAGCATGAGGCAGCACTGATACAGTCATCAATGTAGTGGAGGAAGAGGTGGGGGATAGTACCTGTGTAGCAGCGGAAGAGGGACTGTTCCACGTATCCTACGAAGAGACAGGCATAGTGCGGAACCATGCAGGTGCCCATGGCCACCCCTTAATTTGTAGGAAGTGGGAGTAGACCAAGTTAAAGAATGTACAGGTGAACCCCTGTCGGATATGAAAGATTTGCTTTGGGCCTTGGATGGAGGTGAGGGAGAATGTTGCTCCCAATGTGGTCTCCTGTACATCGGTGAGACCAAGCGCAGACTCGGGCTCTGTTTTGTAGAGCATCTGCGCTCTCTACGCGACAAATGACAACACTTTCTTTATCATTTTAACTCTCCCTCCAACTCCCTGGGTCACATGTCTATCCTGGGCCTCCTCCGGTGCCACAATGACACCACACGCAAACCGGATGAGCAACACCTTGTATTCCACTTTGGGAGCCTACAGCTCGATGGCCTTAACATAGCATTTGCCTGTTTTAAAATCTCCCCACCTCCACTCTCATCCCACGTCCAAACCTCCATCTCTCTGCCTCCTTGACCTGACACAACCTGTCCATCTTCTTCCCCACCACTTATCCACCCTACCCTTCCCGCCGACCAATCTCCACTACCCCCTACCTGCATCCCACCTATCACTGCCTCACCTAACTTTCCCCAGCCCCACCCATCCTTCCTCCTGCCTTCTTGAGTTGACACAACCTGTTCATTTTCTTTCCCACCTATTCGCCCCACTCATCCCACTGACCAATCCCCACCACTTTCTACCTGCATTCACCTATCACCATCCCACGTATCTTTCCCCAGCTTCACCCCACCTCTCTCTATTTATTTCAGAGCTCCCTTCCCCCTCCCCATTTCTGAAGAAGGGTCCCGACTTGAAGCATCAACTTCCCTGCTCCTCTGATGCTGCCTGGCCTGTTGTGTTCCTCCATCTCCACACTGTGTTGTCCCTGACTCCAGCACCTGCAGTTCTTGCTATCTCCGAGTATCTTTTTCTCGTTTTAGTTTAGGACACTTCTGCAGAAATTTTGGGTGAAGATGGAATGTGGAAAGCAATGATCCTGAGAATGCAAAAAGGTGATAAAAATAGATTATCTTAGCATGAGGAGTTTAGTAATACAGTAAATATTTTGTTATCCGGCATCTATGGGACTAGGAGTGTGATCAAATATTATGGATAATCAAGAGGTTCACATAAACAATATAAAAACACATACTAAATAACAGAAACATAATGCAGGGGGAATACTCATCACTGTTATACTTTATTTACAGCATAAATCACTTAAATAATTATGCAACTTTTCCTTAAATAAAACTTACTAGCAGAGAGACTTCTCAACTGACTATTTAGACATCATGGTAGATCATGGTATTTGAGGAGAAATTGATGCAAAATTTTGTGTGAACAAAATTTGATTTGTCAACAAGAATATTTTTTGAGATAAATAAATTTTAAAACTATCATAACTGGACGACAGAATAATACAGTAAACTTTACAGTATTTGAGGTAGATAGTTTTTACCTATTTATCAAGAGTGCCAATTCATAAGGCACTGGTTAAAACAAAATTAGCTGTAGTTGCGCTCTGAGATGGTTTTGACAAATCTCTTAAGAGTTACTTTGAAGCTGAGAATGTTTAAACTCAGTTGCACGATTGCTCTCGGGAAAGGTTATCAAATTTTCCAAAGCTGTAAGTTGAATTCACAGTTAAATTAAATCTGTTAGAGAAAGAGATTTTATTTTATTTGCAGTAAATACTGTGTAATGGGTGATTTTGGATACCTAATGAACATGATTCTGGGATCTGGAAAGCATTCTTGTTTGGTGGGCTGGTGGAATAATGGAATTATAGGTTTATGTTTGTTTCAAATTTTTAAAGTTTATGTTAAATGTAAACAGTCTGATTCATTCTAACTTCATTTGCCTTGCTTAATACACTTATATTTCATTGTTAAAACCAAATCTGGAATATTACGTGCTTGTGTTTCCATGACAGAGACCACCTGGAAAAAAAAACAAAACAAAGCCAAAAGAAAAGATCAAGCAAGCCCGACCTCAATCCAGGATCTGACTTATTCAGAATTAACATTATGTGGATTCATAAAACCACCATTATCAGCAACTCCCACCCATATCCTCCTACGCCATTAGAGTTCAAATTGCACAGGTTGAGATGATTTGGAACTCTGACTGGACACCTTGAACCGCTCTGATGCAGAGTCATTTTGAGTCAAAACTTTAGCTTGCTTCTTCCCACAGACACTGCCTGATCTGCTGTGATTTCCAACATTTTTAGTTTTCAATACAGATTCAACAACTGCAGTAATTTTCCACTGTACCATTGTATCATGACACCATTGTATCAGTTGTACCACTCTGTACCTGGTCTGATATAGTATAGGTATTGCTATTCCATATTCTGAGATGATCATACTTTGTTTCACTCCTAGACTTGAGAATTTCCTCTATAGTATCCTTTCAGGCACTCTGACAGTAAAATATCTCATTTTGATCTGTCCTTCTGATTTCTGTGATCTCTAGTTTCCTAAGTCTTAACTTATTTTCTTAGCCTTGGCTTTAAGGGTGACATAATTATTGTCCTGTGATTAGAGTCCATCACATTTTCTGATTTTTTTTCCTGTCTATTTTCACTTTGTTCTCATGGTGTTGAGCAGTTATATTTGGCTTGAATTGCTTTCTAATCTGTCAGATCTGCTTTTATCCACTTCTCCTTGAACAATTCACTTGGGGAGTATTTATCATTCAATGGTGTTTCCCTGGAACTGACCAGCACTAATTCCCAGTTATGTATTAGTAACTTCACAGTCTTGACTACACTGATTCCACTCTGTTTGATTGAAGATATAGTAAAGAACTAGGCACCTGGTTACCTGTTGGCTCCAAAGTGAACTTCCTGAAATCTTCATTCTTGATTTGAGGTCCATTTATCTGATATTTATTGTTCCAGGATACCATGTATTGCAAAGATTCTTTTGAAAGTTATGTTCACTGAGTCTGCTGTGGTTGAAGGAGTCTTGCCACTTCAATCCATCTTGAGCAATAGTCAACAATGAATAATTCAACATTCCTTTGAAAATCGAACAAATATTTTGCTTGCCTTTCCCATGACCTTTCTGGAAATGTTGATGAATTCATTGACTCTGTCAGCTCTTAGTTATCTATGGCACAAATTTCACTGTTGATATATAATCCTCTCTGTCTTTCAAAATGCCTGGCCACCACTCTAATTGTTGCACTCTTGTGTTGCCTAGATGTCCCTGCAGAATTTCCGTAGGATTCCTATTCATAACAAATATGGTATAGCCATTCATTGGTCTTACAACAATTTGTTGTTTACCTATAAATCTTCCACAGTTCTCCAGTGTTGTGTTTACTCAGTCAGCACTTGGTCTGTTGAACTATGTTTCAATTACCATTACAGTCAAATTTGTCTGATCTTTGTGCACTCCTTGTCAAAACCTTCATCTGCTCAAATTCCCCTGATTTTGCCCTCAGTTTCCTGTAAAATGTAAGATATTGCCAAAGAATAAGACTCTAAATCTACTGTAAATACCGCATCTTCTTTTTCTGTTTGATTCATAACTTCCCTTAAGATCCCAATTATGTCACCAAAGGCTTGTGGTCCATCTCAACCTGAAAGTCCTAAAAGGTTGTCTGTGCACCTTTCACATCCCTGTTTAACTGCGAATGTTTCCCTCTGCATGATGAATTACTTCTGTTCCATTTCCATCAAAGCACTTGATGTAAAATAGATCAGCTATTATGTTTCATCATATTTGCATTTGACTAAGGACTGTTCCTAGTCCTGCAGACAATGCATCCATGATCACTATACTGAATAAACCTAGATTGTAATGCGCTAAAACAGAAGAATAATGTAACTTCTCTACAGTCACTTCAAAAGCTTTAGTCTCTTTTTGTGACCAATATTATTGCTGGCCTTTCTTCAAAAGCTCTCTTATGCATTGAGTAAAACTAGCTAAGTTGGGAATAAACTTTTCCACCTACATTACCATGTCAAAGAAATGAATACCATTTATGCTCTTCAACTTTCTCTGGCTGTTTTCTTCCTTGGATTCACCATGATGCCTTCTTCTTAGATAATGAGGGCAAGAAAAATAATAACCTTTTTAGAGAAATGACATTGTTCATTTAGTGTATCCTCTGAGTTTTGTAGTGCCTTTTACATATCTCTGACCCTCAGGTCATAATCTTCTTTGATTTACCATTCACAAGAATATCATTCAAATGGCAAGCAGTATTCTGGTTCCTATCCTGGATTGTAGACATTATTATTTACCAGAGATGATAATGCAGTTGAGATCCCAAATGATAAATGATTGCAGTGAAACCACCTGAATGGTATAATACATTGATTTGTGGTCTAAGTGTACTTTCCAGAAAATACTGTCAGCATCCAATGAAAAACATATTTGTTGCCAATTTTGCCAAATTATCATTGGCAGAAGAAATAGAATGCATTTCCCTCTTAATTCCCTTATTTAAGAGTGAAATCTACACACAGTTTTAGTTCACCATTAATCTTAGGAACAGTTACTAGCCCTGAGCGCCATTGTATTTGTTTTATCCTGAAGCTGGTGATATGATCCAAGCATATTGCCTAGCTAAGATTTTTGTTTTTCCATCAAAGGATGAGGGCTTTTCCTGAGAGTGTGCAGGATGATGGGTTAAGCATCATATTACAGAGTAATCTACCCATCCTGCTTTAATTAGCCCAACGCTTTAAAATGTCATACTAAAATCCTGTGAGACTTAGATAAATATCCATATTTTGAAACAACAATAAAGCATTGTGATTCCTCAGCCTATGTAATGGATTGGATTTTCTGATGGCCAGACATTAATATTCCAGAATACTTGGGAATTGCACGAAAAGACACTGTGGAATCTGAATTGTAGCAGACTGCAAAGAAATTGCCTGGGAAATTGAACATTCCACTGTGACTAAGGTTTGTGGTAATTTGTCCATGGACCTGAAAATTGTACCTTCTGGATCTTGGAGTTTTATGTTAATTGGCCTGACTGACACAGATTTCAACCATGACAAACTGCCTGCCACTGTTGAAAAAGCTGTTCCCATACTGAGTTTAAATTCTGATTCAAAGCCTTGTATCTTCAAATGGATAGGCCAGAATCTGTATTGATTCTCTCTGACCTCATCTAGGAATGGTGTCCTCACCTTTTAATCCGTATCTTGAACTGTTTCCTTGTTGCGTGTACAGCCACATGAAGGTGTATATGCAGAAACTTGAACAATTGATAGATACAACAAAAGTGCAACGTAGTGTGGAAGTGAATATTTGCTTACATCAGGCAAGGTATGAAGAGATTTAATCGTGATCCAATTTGCTAAGGCTCAATGGATCAAAGTGGGGAACTGGAACCATATAGCCAAACATCCACAAAGCATGATGGGTAAAGAAGCCAATCCTTGCACAAGCACCAGAATTGTAAAAAGAAGAGAAAAGCTGTGGCTGTAGTTTAAGGGAGCAGTCTGCTAACTGAGCAGCATGTGCTAAAAAATTGCTTAACATAAAACCTCTGTGGTTACCAAACAAAAACAATGCACTAGATAAAGGAACAATGTAACAGATGCAAACAAAAATGGAAATTGCTGGCAAAACTCAGCAGGTCTAGCAGCATCTGCAGGGAGAAAACAGAGTTATTGTTTTGTGTCTGGTGACTCTTCATCCAAACTCTTCATTGAATCACTGAACTCTGCTTGCTCTCCACAGATTCTGTCAGACCTGCTGAGTCTCTCCAGCACTTCTGTTTTTATTTCAGATCTCCAGCATCCACAGTTCTTTGTTTTATTATAATGTAATAGATGTATCCATTTTTATACTTATCGCTAAGTATGGCTCATATGAGTCCATGACTAATAACATTCTCGATGCTGAGTGCGACTGGATAAAAGAAGAAGTTCAGAATCTCTTCAGTGAAGATCTGAAGGAACAACCATTGCTGAAGAGAGCTCTGAGTCTGGTACTCAATGAAGAGAATCTATCAGAAAGGCGACTGATTACATCGCCTTGTGACATGATTTAAGTCCAAGTGTGAGTCTTAGATTTATTGCAGCAAGTAACAAGTAGCTTAGCAGATGATTGTAGTATCAATAAAAGGTGGTTTCTACAAAGTATCTTGTGTAAGTTTTCTTTATCTACCATGTCGGTTGACACCATAACACATGATATTCTTCTTTCTTGGACATATTCCTTTTGCAGTTCCTTTCCTTTCTTTTTGAGATGATGAAGATGTTGTTAACTTAAAATGTTTCTGTCAGTGCCGCAAATGACCACATTTATAGCATTGCCAAACATGCGACCCATTTGTGATTGTATCTGGAGCTTCACCTTATACAATCTAATGTGGTTGAAGATGTTGCTTCCTGCTCTTTTGACACTTTAATAGTCTTCTGTTAGGTGGCCAATCCATCTGGCTGAGTCTGAAGAATTCCCAATATTTCCTTGTAGTTTTGAACGTTTTAGAGTCTTACTTTTTGCCTGCATGGTGAATCTGATTGTTTGTTTCATTGTTAAGCTCTCCTTGTATTGACAAAAGTCTACCAACTTCTCATCCCTTACAATGACTGCTATAAGGTCTCTAATTACATACAAAAATATGAATGAAGAGAAATGTAGACCTCTCGGTCCCTCAAGCCTGCTCCGCCTTTCTATTTGATCAAGTCTGATCTGATTACTCCACATGCCCTTCTATATCAAGAATTATTTATCAAGAATCTAACCACCTGTAGCCTGAAAAATATTCAAGGAATCTGCTTCCTGCTTGTTTAAGAAGAGAGTTCTAAGATTCAGGACATTCTGTGAGAAACTTTCTCTTTCTTAAATGGATGACCCTCAATTTTTAAACAGTGAACCCCAGCTCTCAATTCTCCCACAAACAGAAACATCTTTTCTAAATGCACCCTGTCACAAAACTTCTATGATTCAAACAATGAGTTTTTTTACCCTGCTATATTCTAGGAGATAGAAACTCACCCTCCCAATCATTCCAAATAAGACAACCACCCCATTGTAGGTATTAGTCTAGTAAACCTACCCTGGATTGATTCTGACACATACTCATTCTCCCTTACATAAAAAGGACAATATTCTGCACAGTACTACAGATGCTATTTCACCAATAAGCTATATAGTTAAAGCATAATCTTCCTAGCTTTGAGTACATTTGTCTCACAATAAACAATAACAGTCCATTAGCTTTCTAATTTACTTGCACACTAACTTTTAATGATTCATGCAAATGAAAGTTCTTCAACTTATAAGACAAGCTGAAAATCCTATGAAGCAGCGATAATAAATAGATCAGAGCCATTTTACCTGGATGTTCCATCAATCTCCCACTCAAGTTATAGAAAGTAATGAGAGGAAATCCATAAGAATATCAAGGCCTATTTAATATTTAACTGAAGCGAATATTAATAATGGTGTGCTGAAAATGTGGAGCAAACATTCTTATGCATTGCTAGTGCCAGAAATAAATTTTTGACCATCCTTGAATAGAAGATGGATCCATCCGCATAGCTTTTCGAGGTTAAGATCTTGTTTGCTCCATTTCATCCAAGTGATTGACAAATGCTCTTAACAAAAACCAAAGCAAAATACTGTGGGTGCCAGAAATTTGACTTTAGCTCAGAAAGTGCTGGAGAAACTCAGCAGGTCTGACAGTATCTGTGGAGAGAGAATAAGCCTCTTCTTCAGAACTTCTAACGTTTGAGATAAAAATAAGATATTAGTAGAACCAATATTGTATTGTTATGTTATGAATATTGTACGTCTGTAAAATATTCTCACTAAAGTTGAGATAATAATGTTGCTCAAAACTTGAAAATGTAGGAAAATATGTTAATTGACAGTTATGTTGGTTTAATGTACTCAAACATGACCAGTCTGCATTATTGATACATATGGTCTTAGCATTTAATCGAGTACAAGGTTAATTTTCAGCACAAAGAAATAAGATGAGTGTAGCCTTGATCCTGTGCTCAAGGGCATATTTAGTAAAAAACTGGTATCCCTCAATCACTGGCTTTTTATGAATTGCATCTGAACACCATGTGTCATTGCTGACAGTTTTGCATTCTATATTTAGTGACAATATATAGGTGTTAGTGATAGTATACAAACTAATTTACTTTAGTCCTTTGTAAGTTGAGACAATAGTCTTTTTCATTGTGGTGCTGAGCTCTTTTTGCGTCATTGTACTGTACGTTTTTGATCACAATGGCATCACTCTATCTTAAAGCTGTTTACAGCGCTCTATTGTTTGACTGTCACTTCCAGACCCTCAGTCACTGCTTCCACTGAAAATGGCATTGATAATTAGGTAATGCCTCTTTGTGTTAGGCCTTTTTAGATTAAATGCAGACTTTGGATGATGTTCAATGAAAAGTCCATTCGATTTGACAGAATCTGTAGGAGAATTATTAATTTTGTCCATTATATCAGGGTTAGTGCAAGCAGAGTTTTGCTTCATCTATTTTCAGCATTGAATGAGCAGTAACTGGCTTGGCAATCAGGTGTGACACTTTATAGTTCTGAATAAAAGGCGCAATAACCATGCCATTTTAATTTAGAAGTAATCAGGTTCTGCTTTAAAGCTGTTTCATTTTGTAGCATGGGCTTCGCTTGAATAGAAGCAACAAGTGACAGCTCACTGGATTTAGACCAGTATAATATCAGGTGGACACCTTGCATCCAGTTGGCAATTCTAATGGAAATATGGGCATGGGAGAAATTGGCATGGCAGCAGTACAGCAGTTAACTCCTCCCGGACCCACAAAAGTAATTAACAAATTTTACAGAGCCTCTTTAGCCATGTCACTAGTAAAGCCTTTGGGAGAATATGTTCAGAGGATGTTCCAGCTACTTAAAAGAAAGCATATCAGTTGGGATATTATGTATGTTATATTATTGACATGTTAACAGGTGATACCACCTGATATAGGCAGTTGAGGCCAAAGGCTGGCAGAGCTGGCAGTCTTCTAGTTGCCAATGCTGGCTTGTGCTGTGGTGGTCAACTTTGTGCTAAATATTGGATGCTGAGGCTCAGGGGCCCCATTCTAGCATGGCAGGCTCTGACACATTTGATCCTGAGCTAGTCAGTGAGGTGAGAACATGTGCAATTTGCTGTCCTCAGTGATGGTGTTCTCTGTAGGGTAAAACTCCAAGGTCATGCTCCACCCAGTTCTGCAAATGCCTAGTGCGGTTGGAAATGCTGTCCCCTCCCTGTGTTTGAAATGGAATCTTTTTAATTCCTTTCACCCTGTCGATCCCATTGTACTAAAACTCATCTGTGTTCTGTCAAAATTGCAACCAGCACTGTCAGGCAGATTGCTGGAATTTGTATGAGTGGCACTTTGTGTATTCAGAGACCTCACAATCAAATCTCTCATGTCAATAATGAAAGTAGTTTGCTTGGCTTCAATGACAGACTCGATCATAGTGATATTAACCTTGAACCATTCAGAATTTTATCATTCTTGCTTTTCACTTGTTGAGAGGACAATTTTGTAGATGGTATCCCAAAGTATATTCCATTTTGCTTCTGCATTTTGTATAGGAATGTAAGGAAGTGCCTGAACAATCAAGTTGAAGAATTGTTGCATTTATCTGGCTAGGCAGTGTGGCTAACATTAAAATGAAGTTGGCATTTTTCCTTTGAATGAAAAATTTCAGCTAACTCTGGGATGTCCAAATGGAAAGTGTTGCTCTTGACTTCTCAATTAAGTCCAAAGGACTGTAAAGCACTACATTCAGTAACAGCTTGGTTGCTTGAGTTGTCAGAAAGATGATTTGTATAGACATCAGTCTTCCTTTGGGCACAACTCCAGATCTTTTTGTCAGGGATGACTTGTTTAACCTTCATTTCTCCTTCATGCTAGGTAATTTATTTGCTCATAGCTAGGAATTTTCTTCATGGGTATGATGGAATCTTTCATGCCAGTGGTCCTGTGTCAAAACCCCATTGCTCCACACACCCCACCCTACTCCTAGTTCTTCTGAAGCTTTAGCCCAGAGCCACATGGGAAGCAGTCTATGTGTGTCAGCTTAAAGGTGCACAGCTGAGGACTTTGAAATGGATAGGTTGTGTGCTGGTAATGATTATTCATGCTAACCAGCATTGCAGATTGAAAAAGTGAAGCAAAGTAGCACACAAAAGCAGAAAGTATTCTCATCTCTTCAGTGACACAATCAAAATATCACATTGACCTGTTAGGCAAGTCATATGCTCAGGAACAGCATGCAAAACATGAACACTAACAGGGCTGTAAGCTATCATCTCTATTTATGCTGCATTGATTTTAGGGAGTCAACACTGGAATTCTTATTTTCTGTTTTTAATTGTACATCATTTGCAATATCTTTTTATCTCAGCTGTTTATTCCAAATTAAATCTCAATAAACAGAAATCCCTCACTCTAATTCACAATGAAAATAAATAATAAAAAAGAATTTTGTGATATCAAAATATTGCAATCTCTGCTTTTCAGCTCATGTTTTCATTAAACTTGTTCTTAATCAGGTATTTCTTCAATGAATGGCCTTTGCAGATTCTGGATTATTTTGACAAATGTACAGAGTGAAAGCAAGATGTACACTGCCAATTAAAAGACTGCATTTATTACATGCTTGACCGCTGTTTCTCATTCGTGTTGATGTGAGTTGAAAGCAGTATATTCAAATCATACTTTATTAGTATGGATGTGGCAAGTGTACATGCGTTTGTTTTCTTCTGATTGGCTTTTATCTTCTCAGAAAGCAATAAGGCATTGATATCACAGCCATTCATCTGTGTGAGAGTTTAAGGGTAGTGGAGCACTAATAAATTGCATAAAAAGACATTTTCAACTTTACTAAGCAGGACATATCTTTCTGAGGTGCATTTTGTAAGTACAAATCAGTGTTTGAAAACCAAACTACTATTGCTTCAACTTTGCTAAATCAAGGATTTCTGCACTGTGCCTACAGCAGCAGGCTGATCCAACACTTATTAATATCTGTGAGCTTATGTACTTCTCAATGTTGTGAGTAGAAACTGGCAATCTGAAAAACTGTGAAACACTAAAGGAGCCTATTAGCTGGAAGGAAGTCTGAGTAAATTGAATGAAATTCAGATCATGTTTGATCCACAATATCTTTGATGTGCCGTTGTTGTGCTTGTGCTGGCTTGGCTCACAAGAGACACTAGCCCTTTTCAGGCAGAAATTAAGCTATAATTTATCAGACGTTATTTAATCATTTATCTAAATGACAGAATTAACAGTGATTAGCCAGTGGCCATAAATAGCAGCAGCTTCTTATTTAGAGAGAAATTGTCAGGGTGACAAAGATACAGATATCCACTGGCTTTGACCTGGCAAGTTGGTTGTCTTGTGAAACAATGATGATGAAGAGACAGATTTTACCTTTTGACTCACTGGGTGTGGGATGTGAATGAGTGGCACATGGGAGTTCTGTAAGTTAGTCTTTCTCCGCATTATGAAGAAGTGATAGCTTCCCCAACTGGAATTCAGCTTAATGCTCAGCTTCGAGCTAGTTGAGGAGAACTCAATGCGAGACCGTAAAATCAAACAGGTCCAAGTTCCAAACAGGTTAGGTGTGACCAGAGGTCTGGTTTTGGCGAGAGTAAAGTTCAATACCATTAGGGGATAGTGATTGAATACCGCAAGGGGTGTGTGGTGGGGCTTAGGAGATGGGGAAATCAAAGATCTTAGTGACAGGATCATGAGAGGCCTTAGGAAGGATAGGAGGCCTGAAGAAAGAGTTTGGGCATGGAAAATAGAAGTGACACGGATGGTCTCCAATCACAGGATTTAACATTTACTTTCTGGATGCAACAAACCATGCCTTGAAAATGTTGGATTTCATGCGGCTATCCAAAATTAAGACTAAAATTGTGTATAAAATTAAAGCATTATAATATTTCAAAAGTCAACATAACTCCTGTTGGCAGTCCATCTCTCGGATGGTATCTGATAAAGGCAGAAGTTGGCAGGTTGCAGACCACTTCAGACTTTCAAAGCTAATCTCCCACTCGGTCCACATCTATTCATTTTTCAGAGTTGAAGCCCCTCATCATAAATACTAAACACAATGGTTGCTTTCATAATTTCTTGGTTGCCAATTGGAAGATTAACCAAACTGATTTTCTCACTTGTTTTTGGGAAGGGTTGGCCTGAATCATTTGAGGAGATTATTAAATTGCATGTTAGAAAGTCAGTTGATATTGTTTGGATCTTTCTAAAAAAAAACTTAATCTTTCACCAAAGTGCCATTTAAAAAGCAACAAAGTTGTTGAGTCACATGACATTGTGGGGCAGAATTTTATTCTGACAAGGAATAAATTGAATTTTTTTTAGTTACTCATGGGAAGGTGGCATCACTGCCTGGCCAGCATTTGTTGCTCGTCCCTTGTTACCCTTGAGAACATAGAACAGTAGAGCTCAGGAACATGTCTCTTCAGCCCACCATGTCTGTGCTGACCATGATGTCATTTTAAATGAGTCACATTTGCCTGCAAAAGGCATGTATTCCTCTATTCCCTGCTTGTTCATGTATCTGTCGAAATACCTCTTAAACTTTGCTAACATATCTGCTTCTATCATCTCCTCTGACAGCTATGACATTCTCCTTAATCGATGATGCATCTCGCCCACTCATCTTACATCCATCTCTATCTCCCTCGAAACATCTAAACCCTGGAATTTTGAGCTGCCAGTCAGTCAAAATTCTCGTATTTTGACTCAGTGACAGTGAAGGAACGGTGATGTTTTTCAAAGTCAGAATGTTGAGTGGCTTGGAGAGGCACTTGCAGCTGGTGATATTCCAATGTATGTGCTGTCCTTTTCCTTCAAGACAGAAGTGGTTGTGGGTTTGGAAAACATTGTCAAACGATCTTTGATGGATTTCTGCAGTGCATCTTGCAGATAGTACACACTGCCGCTACTGAGCGTTGATGGCAGAGGGAATGGATATTTGTGTATGTGGTACGAAACAAGCAGACTGCTTTGTCCTGGATGGTTTTAAGCATCTTGGGTGTTGTTGGAACTGTACCCATCCAGGCAAGGGGGAGTATTCCATCTCACTCCTGGCTTGTGCCTTGTAGATGGTGGACAGGCTTTGGGGAGTCAGGAGGTGAGTTACTCACTACAGTATTCCTAACCCTAGCCTCTGACCTGATGTTGTAAGTGAGTACGGTTGAGTTTCTGATCGATGGTAACTTCCAGGGCGTTGATAGTGGGAATTAGTGGTGTTAACATCCTTGAATGTCAAAGGGCATTGGTGGAGATGGATATTGTCAAGCATTTGTATGGTGCAAATTTTACTTTTCACTAGTCAGCCCAAGCCTGGATATCATCCAAATTTTTGGTGTATTTGAACGTGATCTTCTCCAGTATCTGAGGATTCGTGAATGGTGCTGGAAATTGTGCAATCATTGGCAAACATCTGTTTTCTGACCTAATTATGGAGGGAAAGTCATTGATGAAGCAGTTGATGATATTTGGGCCTAGGACACCACCCTGAGTTACTCCTGCAGAGACGTCCCAGAGCTGAGATGGCTGTATAGTGTCTTATGGATAAAAAGTAGTTATTTATGGGAAGCTTGGAAAACTATGGCTTAATAAGTGAGGTAAATCTTCCAGCTCTCCCCACCGAACTTTCAATCAGTGCTCTTGATGGTTCTAGTCGGGCAGCTGGGCCAAAACTATTCGTATCGCTTCGAAGATGGAGCCATCTGCAGCCACTGTGGTGAAAGATCCTCCCCATCATCCATCATGATCACCTTTGAAGAGTCTTCCACTTTCCAGCAGATCAATCACAGGAAAATTAAAAGAAAAGGGACAGAAATTTGTATCTGACAGGTGAAATGGCCCAAAATTTTCAACCATATAACATATTAAGCCAAGGACCTGTTTCCCACCTCAATTGGATGTAAAAGATCCCAGTATTCAATAAAAACTGTTCTTCTGGAGTCTACTGACCATCATTACCTGATGAAAATAAACTTTATTGACTGTTACTATGTTAGAAGTGTGACTGGCGGACCATATTTGCTGTTTGCACTTCTTTGATGTTTACTTGTTAACATTTTAATTCATTTGGCTGCTTTACAAGCATCTTAGAGTTGGATCAGTGGCTTCCATGCCATGCTTCTAACCTTTTCTGTTGTTTTCTTTAACAGAAAGAAGCATTGCCTTAAGAGTTGGATATTTCATGCAACATGCGCTTCCAAGATCGGAGTATTGTGCTAATTGTTATGGAGGGGATGTTAAATTAAATGAACTCCCTTATACTCACTTTAGGAGCAAAAAGTAACAATTTATTTATCTATCTCTAATAGTGATCAAATTAACAGAACTATGAACAAACAGAGCAATTCCCCCTAACTACCAACTGATCCTGAATAAAACAATATTCTAATGGTACGCTGTTCCAACAAATACAGGTCCCACTTATATAAACCAATGTAATATGAAAAATAAATTAAAACTTTAAATTAAAACTAAAAAATAAAAACTAAAATAAATCAAAAACACAGTCAGGATGTGCCATCTGGAATGTTCCGTGCCTTTTCTGCTATTTTTCAGTCATGAATCCTTTCTTTGTCGAATCCTTAAGAGTGCTGTGGTACCGTTTGGATGGTGTTTATTCAGAGAGCTTAA
The DNA here is from genome assembly GCF_021869965.1 of Rhincodon typus. Taxonomy (NCBI): domain Eukaryota; kingdom Metazoa; phylum Chordata; class Chondrichthyes; order Orectolobiformes; family Rhincodontidae; genus Rhincodon; species Rhincodon typus. Next base: position 157,702,187 of record NC_063332.1, on the reverse strand, counting down.
AGATTTCTGTGAGAGCCAGAGTTTTACTCTTCCAATGGCAGTTCACTCTCACACTCATTTTCAAAATCCCTCTTCTTATATATCCTGGATGACCTGTCAACTTTCTTATAATAAGATTGGTCCTAGGTTGACGACATCATCAGATTTAAATTCAATTGGTTTTCAGTCTCTAAGTGCCTGGTTTAAATTAATTGGCTGATATTCAAGCTGGTTGCCTTAACATCAAAATAAGCCAAAGTTGCCAACCACACAGCCAATTGATACATATATACAATTTCACAACTGTCTGTGCATCTGCAGCTGCTTTCAGACTTTTCTTGTAATCTCCAAGCTTAGAAAAACACATGATCTCTTAAAGGGACCATGCACTCTTTCCCCATATCATTTTTACAAACAAATTCTAACATCCTGCCTTCTAATTCACAAGTATTCTACCCAACTTTGCAACATAACAATTAAATGGTCTGGCCTCCCATTATTATGCAAAGTCAACTTGGTTCAATGATGAAACTCAAGGCATTGTCATCCCCTTGTCACAGTTGCATTATCAAGGCTGCCACTGCTTTGATATTTTCTTTACAGGTGAATAGATTGCAGCTTTATGCTTGACAACTTGTGAAACAGCTCAGAAAGGAGAGCAAGGTGAATTGTTGGAAAATTATAGATGGCAATTATTGTTAAAGAACTTCAGTTGTTAATGGAAAATAATTTGAAATTTCTGTGTTGTAACATTACACTTACCGTAGAAAAGGTGTCTGCAAATCCAAAGTGATGGAAATAATCACTAATCTCAAAACGTTCTTTTCTCCATGTCACTCTTTTTCACAAATTTGCTTCTCTTTGCGAACAGTCTGAATAGTTATGACTTACATGTATGACCTAATATTAAATACCTGTTAACAATTTGACAATGAATGCCAACAGAGACAAATCTGAGAGAGAAGAAGAACTGTAGAAATTCAGTCAAGAGTCCTGAACAAAAGTAGCATTGGACTTGAAACGCTAACTCCGTTCCACAGATACTGCCAGATCTGCTGACCTCCTCCAGCACTTGCTGTTCAGTTGTGCGCTCTCCAGGATCAACAGTATCATTCTTTTATTTTAGAATCAAGTCTGATCCAGTCCTGAGTTGACATTCATGCACGAAAATGAAAGAATTTGTATCTATATGGCAAGGTATAACCTTGAAAAATTCCAAAGTGCTTCACAAACAGTAAAGTACTGTTTTGAATTGCAGCCACTGCTGTACTGAAGGGAAATGCAATAGTTGTTGACCAATACATTGCCAACCCACAGATTGGGATGCTAGACAATACTTATTCTTCAAACAACATTGCTGAAAATAAAATCTGGTAATTATCACATTATTGTTTGTGGGAGTTGGCTGTGCATTAATCAACTGCCAGATTTCTTACATGAAAATTCAAAAACCACAAGACTCTTCAGAACTTCATCCATGTTGCAAAGTCAATGCTAGTCTTTCTTTATTTTGTCCGTATAAAATAAACTTACATGGATGTTCTTCTGAATATTTCCATTTGTGTGGTTGTCTACTACTGGATGTATACAGAATGCAAAATTATTTCATCAATACATTGGGTGGCACGTTGGCTCAGTGGCTAGCATTGCTACCAGGGACCTGGTTTCAATTCCAGTCTTGGGTGACCAACTGTGTGGAGTTTGCACATTATCTCCATGTCTATGTGAGTTTCTGCTGGGTGCTCTGGTTTCTTCCCACAGTCTAAAGATGTGCAGGCTAGGTAGGGATTGGTCATACTAAATTGCTCCTTAGTAAACCAGGGATATGCAGGCTAGATGGATTAATTAGGGTAAATGTGGGGTTATGGGGATAGGGTGGGAGGGCTGAGTCTGGGTGGGATGCTCTTTGGAGGGTCAGTATAGGCTGAATGGCCTCTTCCCACACTGTAGTGATTCTATGATTACTCTGAAAAAAAGACAAAGGGTAGATTTGAATCTCCAAATGACCAAGAGCTCTGGTAACTGATGGCCACTGAGAGATGTCCTTACTCTGGTAAGTACTGGGCCACAGTGCATGGTGGACAATCAACAGGGCTCTGAAGCCAGCTTGCACTTTTAATTCTCCTGACTTCATAACAAGATTTATTCCAATAACATTAAAGCAAACATGCCTGCTTTACCCACCTGCAACTTACTTTGTATCAGTGTCCTTCAACGGATGTTCAGGAACTCATTTACATAATCAAGACGCCTATTATCTTTCTTTGATGTTTGTAGATGATGCTGAAAAGATCGGCCCACACCGATTTAAGTTTCGGACAAATGCCTATTAAGCTTTGTCTGTCCTCCTTTTAATTTGCTGTTCTTTGCGCCTGTTTTAACATCCATGGAAAACTGCAGCAATTCCTCCCCAAGAATTCTCTTCCTCATGCACCTAGTTAAAAAAGACAGTCTGGGAGAAGAATAATTTGACTTACTGAAAATATATATCTAATGAAAAATAGATAGTTGCAGCTGGCATTCATACTCAAACATCTGCCTCATCCCCCTTCCCAATTTCACAGAATCACAGAAGTGTTACAATGCAGAAGTCAGCCATTCAGCCCATTGTGTCTGTGCTGGCTCTTCAAATCAGTATCATTAGCTAGGAGTGGTTTCTTGCTTTTTCCCTGGACACTTGCACATTATTGCTATACAAATAATTATGGGGAGGCAATAGCCTAGTGGTATTATCAGTGGACTATTAGTTCAGAGACCCAGATAATGCTCTGAGGACTTGCGTTCAAATCCTGCCACTGCAGATAGTAGAATTTGAATTCACTAAATACCTGAAATTAAGAGTCTAATGATGACCATGAATCCATGGTCAACTGTCAGGGAAAGCTGGTTCACTAATGTCCTTTAGAGGAGAAAACTGCCATCATTACCTGGTCTGGCCTACATGTGATTCCAGAGCCACAGCAATGTGCTTGACTCTTAACTGCTTTCTGGACAATAAGGAATGGGCAATAAATGCTAGCCTAGCAAGTGACACCCTCACCCTGTGAATGAACTTTAAAAAAAAACCCATGCTCTCTTGTAATCCTCAGTTAAACTTGCCTCCACCATACTCCCAGGCAATGTATCCATGCACTAACAACTCATTGTGTGAATTAAAAAAGTTTATCTCGTGTCACTTCACTTGTTTTGCAATAACTTTAAATCTATGCCCTACATTCTTTTCTTTAAAAGCAGGAACAGTTTCCCCCGTCTTCTTCCCAGGTTTGTACCTATTGCAATCAATAGTAAATGCAACTTTTGATCATTTAAACGTCATCCCCATGTGAGGTTGAATCAACTTTTGGGTCTTATGGCAGAATACCATAGACAGTGCTAACAATGAGTATAGTATTAGCAAAGACTGTTGAAACATAAATGTTTATACATTTCAGTTATTATGAAAGAAAATCAATTAAGCCTGAAGAAAATTTATTTTTGCTGCTTTGACATTGAAAAATGTTGTAAAGTGCTGAGATTTACAAGGCTCTGTACAGTTGTATAATTACTCATTCTATGTTGATGTATTGTATTGATTGTGTTGATGTATTAATACAGTGACAGGTTGCCTCTTCCTACTGACATGAACCTGACAGGAAGTCTGCACTAGATTGAGCCCCATTGCTCCACCAGTCATCATAACAATATAAATGACAACTTGAATCACCAAGAGGTTTAATTTATCTGACTTCCACTGTTAACTAGATGAAAAGAAACTCACACCAGTTTTCATCAATAAACAAACAAAAACTTATGTATCATAAACAAATTGATCCTTTAGCAAGTGGCAAAACAGGTTATTAGCTATCACTATGCAAGCATAAACTATATCCTTTTAAACAGAAGCACACACAAATTCATTCACAGATCAGACAGGCAGCACTGCAGAGGTATTATGGTTGGGAAATATAAGTAAAAGAACAATTCTGGATCAAGAATCTGAATTAGAAGGGGAGAATAAGGTAACTATCCAACTATTTTGTTCTTTTAGCAACTATATCATGCTGTTGTCCCCGGCCACATGGCAGATGATCCTCAATCCAGTAACTGGTCAGCTTTGCTGAAGTTAGAAACTCTTCTTTTTAGAACCTAGGACTTTTTTGTCACTCACAAAAATGAGAGAGAGAGAGAGCGAGGGACAGAGAGAGAGAGATCTGTTTTTGCTTGCAGGCTTTCTGGAGGTCTCTGCTCAAATGTCCATTCCTGGGTCTCTTATAAACTGCAATTTAAAATCCAATGGCTGTTGCTCAGCAACTTTGCAATCCAAAGGAACTTGGGGCTTGCTTGCCCTAAAGAAGTATCAAATCCTGCTTCTTCAAAGTTACATTATCTTAAGTAACTAAGAAGTTTGACTTTTGATCTTCAGGTTGCAAAGAAACACCTGATGCATTCCCTTAAGTACAGCAGTATACGCATTTCGATTTTTCCGAGAGTATGTTCCAAAAAAAACGTAATCTTTACATTACATACAATTCAATGGTGTATCATGTATTTGTGTCACATTATATGTAGAACAGAACACAATATGTTAAATCCCATAACAGTGCATTGTTATCTAGACTCGAGTAATGTTTATATTGAAACATGTAACTATGGAAGACAAAGCTGAAGCATTTGCATTCACCTTCACCTCAAAGTGGTACATTGATGATCCATTTTGATCTTCTGACACCACTTCCATCACAGATGTCAGGTTCAGATCAGGTTCACTTATGTGACATCAAGTTGCAGTAGATAAGTGTTGGAAACATCAAGGCTTTGGTGCTGAATACCTGGCTCTGGAACTGCCCATACTTCTAGCCAATCTCCTATAGTACGGTTACAGCCCTGGCATCTGATTGGAAAAGTGGAAATTTGCCCGGGTATCTCCAGACCATAAAAAAAAGAGGGAATCCAATTCAGTGAATTATTGACCCATCAGTATATTCTCAATCATCACCAACACCGAACTTTAGACCTCATTGCAACCTTGCAGCATGGTGCTCAGTGGTTAGCACTGCTGCCTAACAGTACTAGGGACCCAGGTATGATTATACCCTTGGGCGACTGTGTGTGTGGGGTTTGCACATTCTGCCTCTGTTTGCATGGGTTTGTTCCAGTTTTCTCCCACAGTCCAAAGATGTGCACTTTAGGTTGGTTGGCCATGGTGAATGTAGGGTTAGAGGGATAGCGTTAGGGCAAGGTGGGTCTGGGTGAGATGGTCTTCAGAGGGTTGTTGCTAGGCCGAATGGCCTGCTTCCAAACTGTAGAGATTCTTGCTTCATACATTTTGCTAACAGCTGAACATCAGAGGGTGAGGTGAAAGCAAATGTCCTTGATATTGAGACAGCATTTGATTGACTGTGCCATCGAAAAACACTAGAAAAGTTGAAGTCAAAAGGAATCGGAGAGAAAGCCCTTCCTGGAGTTAGACCTCACAGAAATGAAACTGATTGTGGTTTTTGGAGGTCAATCACCTCAGTCCCCAGACATTGTTGCAGGAGTAGCTCAGGTTTAAACCTCACAGAAATGAAACTGATTGTGGTTGTTGAAGGTCAGTCGTCTCAGCACCAGGACATTGTTGCAGGAATTGCTCAAAGCAGTGTCAGCGGCCCAATCACATTGTCTCCATCACAAAGTCAGAATTGGGCATGTTCACCAGTGATTGCACAATATTGAGTTCCATTCACACTTCCTCTTATGTCCTCATGCAGCAAACTTTGGACAAAATTCAAACTTTTGGCTGATAGTAACATTGGTGCTGCACATGTTTCGGATACTAATTTCTCTGATAAGAAACACTCTAAATCCCTTGATATTCAACACTGCTGTCATCTCTGAATCTCACACTGTTAACACTTTAGAGTTATCATTGACCAGAAACTTATTCGGTCCTCAATGAAGAAATTGAGCTGGTAGCCATGGGGAGGAGTAGAGTGATGCCGTGGCCATTGGCAATGCTGAAGTGTATGCTGAGCAGGGTTTTTATACCTAATTTTCCCTGTCTTTCTGGCTTTTTCATCATACTACACAATCTGTAGGGCAAGCTGTAGATGCTTCCAATATACAATTTTTCCTACCATTCTTTTTTACAGTGTATTAACCCTTGTCTATTTTCCATTTCAGCTATTTCAGTGGAATTTAACCAAAGGAAGAACAAAGTTATCATGAAGATGCAGTCTTATTTGATCTACCTCTCACAGTCATCATCTCATATACTGACACAATGTGTACTTTCATGTTCCGGTTTGAGAAAGGAGTTGAATCTGATGACTCACCTGGTTCAAGTGTGCAGGAGATGGTTCAAGACCAGAGGGTGAGGACAATAAAACTGCCAGTTCATTAGTCATGGAGCCGTACAGCATGGAAACTGACCCTTCAGTTCAACTAGTCTACGTCAGCCATATGTCCAAACTAAATTAGTCCAACGTGCCTGTGTTTGGCCCAAATCCCTCCTAATCTTTCCTATCCACTTACTTGTCCAAATGTTTTTTAAATTTTGTAACTACGCCTGCATCTACCACTTCCTCTGGCAGTTCATTCCAGACATGAACCACTATCTGTATAAAAAGGTTGCCTCTGTTGTTTTTAAAACTTATTCCTCTTACCTTAAAAAATATGCTCCCTAGTTTTGAACTCACCCAGCTTATGGAAAAGATCCTTGCTACTCACGTTATCTATGCACCATACGAGTTCTACTCTAGATGAAGATTTAACTTTTATAGACCAGGCAACTAAAGAAGGCTACTGAATATACATTAGTTCGACTCAGAAAATTGCTAGAAGACTTGTATACAATGTTTTGGAGAAGTCCAGTCCCAATTTGACAGAAGACTATGCATGAATACCATTATTTCCCATGTGAGATAAATGTTCAATTCCATTCGCAAGGCAATGTAAAGACTCAAAAGCCTGTAAAGACTGAAATTATTTGGTGAATTTGTTTTTTGATTTTGGTTGGGTAAAGTACAAGGTCAATAACCTTAGAGTGAAGGAAAACTATGTAATAATGGTTGTAAGACACAATGTATAACTGTGGGCTTGTTGTGAATTGAAAATGAAAGATTTTAAATTTTATTGATCCTTACTGAACAATTTCTGGAAGGTCTGCTGATTTGACTCATTTTTGATTGCAATTTATAATTCACTTTCTGTAAAAGTTTACATTTGTGGAAGTTACATTTGAAAGATAAGTTAATAAACACTTCTTTGCTCCAAGAATGATAAATAGAATAATTTGAAAAGCAGAGTGTGAAGAAATATTCTTTGAACCCATTAAGAAGTGATTATATAAGACGCATAAGTTGGAAAGGAGGTGGGGTCCAAAGAGAAAACTTTTAACAGCTAATCAACATTTTCCCTTTTGTGACTTTTTGTGTTGTGTAGTAGATCACCAATTATGTCATCTCTAACCAAATGGAATGCATTGAAACTCCATAAAGATCATTATCGAGAATGCACCAACAACTTTGATTTGCACAACATCCTTACCATAGTAATGCATTCGAGGGCACCTGCCGGGGGCAAGATTTTACACACAGCCTCATGAAGACAAATGCATAGCTTTTATGGACTGACTTAGAGGAGAAAAGAGAGAGAGAGAAATGGAGAGACCTAGGAAGGACATTCTTAAAACTTCAGGATTGGTATTGAAGGCATTGCTGCGAATGATTAAAAAGCTATAATTAGGTAAGCACATTTATTTTAGAGGATTGTAGGTATGGAGGAGATGACAGCAAATAGACATGGAGACATTTCAAATTAAGGATGACCATTTGAAAATCAAGGCATTGCTTTGCTAGGGGTTTATGTAGGTCAGAAAGCCCAGATAAAGTTGTGAGTTTTTGATGAACTCAAGCTTACGGAGGGTGGACCATTCGAGATGCTCACTGGGAATCTATTGGAATATTTAGGTGTGAGCTAGCAAAGAATCAGATGCAGATTTTAGCAGTAAATGAGCTGAGGCAGATGTAGATTTGTACAATGTTACAGAATTGAGAAGATGCAGATACGTGTTTGGAAGCACTTCTCAGGGTCAAACATGACACCAACGTTATGAACTTTCTGGTTCATCCTCTTTGAGTTTAAAAAGCTCTTCCTTGTTTTCAGAACTCCTCAAGATCTTCCTATCTGTGTCTATGTAATCACAAATTGTTGACTATATCTGCTCTCTGGAATTCTGGGTCCTTGAGAATCGCAGATTTCAAATTTTCCTGTTTCTTGGAAAGAGGACATCAAAATCACACTGTACTCTTACATCAATAAAAAATAACATTAAAGTCTAATTTAACATGAAATATTTATGCTGAAATATTATTTTAATTATGATTTCAAGTATGTTAAACTGAATACCGATGATGGTCATGAGATATGATTTCTATCACACTCAACACAATGAATAATTCAGTTACGACTGACTTCTGCGAATTATCAGGTCTGCTTACTGATGGGATTTAAATTATTCCATAAATCTCCTCATCAAATATTTGGTTCATATAGTTTGAGATGTGGAACTGTTACAGAACCCTCCCTTGGGAAGAAACAAAAGAAACCCATTTGATTGGCACTGCCACATCCATTGTATATCCCAAGTCCTTTTATGCAGTCACTGTTAAAGAGTCATAGAGTCATACAGCATGGAAATAGATCCTTTGGTCCAACTAGTTCATGTCGACCATAATCCCAAATTAAACTAATCCCAGCTGCCCGCGCTTAGCCCATGTCACTCCAAAACTATTTTATCCATGAACTTATCCAAATGTCTTTTTAACATCATAACTGTACCTGCATCTACCACTTCATCTGGAAGTTCATTCCACATATGAATCACACTCTGTGTAAAAAAAAATACCCCTCACGTCTTTTTTAAATACTACTCCACCTTGAAGTGCCCACCCTAGGGAGAAGACATCTGCCATTCACCTTATCTATACCCCTCATGATTTTATAAACCTTTATAAGGTCATGTTCCAGTGAAAAAGTCCCAGCCTATCCAGCCTCTCCTTATAACTCAAACCTTCCATTCCCAGTAACATCCTGGTAATTCTGTTCTGAACCTACCCAGCTTAATAATATCCTTCCTATTACAGGGCAACCAGAACTGGACACAGTATTCCAGAAGAGGTCTCGCCAATGTCCTGTACAACCTCAACATAACATCCCAACTCCTATACTCAAGGTCTAAGCAATGAAGGCAAGCAAACTAAACTGTTCTTATGTGAATGAAAGGGCAGTCAATTGGCCTGCAGTCAGGTTTCACAAACAGCAGACACAAATGACAGCTTGCTTATTTTGATGGTGCAAATGAAAAATATTAATTGGAATTTTCCCAGGCTGTGAACAATGTGAGTAATGGTGTGAAATTTGGGAAAATCAACTGAGATGCTAATTGAGGCCTTTCTTGACAGCAAGACCAAAAGACTCAGACCTTGATACAAGTTCTTTTCAAACAAGCGCTGAGAAGCCAATTAATGGGCATTATCTATCATTATCACTCACTACTACTTAATCTTACCTCATTAATATGCATCTCACATTCTTCCACTCACTAGAAATGGAACACTAAAATTCCTGATGTATTATCTGGTGACTCCAGCTGACTGTTTGCTCCTCTGGACCTCCATCTTAGACACCAGCATCTCAGGGTATGCTCCATGGGTAGAGATCACACCTATGAACTTTGGCATCTGACATATTTCAGCCTCACTGCACTATTGTGGCATATCTCCAGTCTATTTACAGTACAGTTCCGCACATTAATTCTGCACTTTGGAGCATACCAGCAGCTTTCATTCCAAAGCTGCTGCAAGGGTATTTGCATTTAGGGCATGATCCCAACTCACCGATTGGATGAGACTGCATCTCAGGGCTGCTCACTGACTTTCTCAACGCTCACTAACTTTGCATCTGCCTAAAAGCTCCCAACATCTTTGCTTTGCCTTGCCTTGCCTTTTAATGCAGATACAAAGCCTGGCAGCTTGGTATGGTTATTAACAGTGATCAGTCAAGGGGACTGAAATGTTGTTGAATGGCATCAAGCTACACCAATCTCACACCTGTATCATATGCCAACCATGTATCTGGCAGACAATCTGGTCAAAGGAGACAGTCTTTAGTCAAGGGGTCTTTCTGCAGTAGATCAAGGGCAGCCTCCAACACCTGTCTGGGAGCTTGGGTATGTTTAGTTGATTATTCAGGGTCAAGATCCACTCCTTGTAGAGGGTGAGGAAATAGATGTTGGGCACTTCATCAATACTTTCTGCTGTTATTGTCCTATGGTAAGCAGTTTTTTTTCCTGTAATGAGAGATAGGGAAAGATTGAGTCAGATGAAAATGCGTGGACTAGCTAATATTGTTGATGCTTGTACCAAGTGAGTGAGTAGGTAGCACAGAGGGCAAGCAGGTTAGAAGAGTTGTGGGATTGAGAGTGAGTGAGGGAAGGTTTTTCATGCAATAGTGAGAGTGCTGGAATGTGGTTATTGGTGGGAGACGGGTGCAGTAGCAAAGACAGGGTGAGTATAAGATAGCAGAAAGAAGATGGTGATCCTTAATGTGGAGAAGTACAGAAGGTAATTGATCTTCCTTGTACACTGCTGGGTGCTCCTGCAGGTGGCTGAGACCTTGTTGACTCTGATGGAAATCCCAGACTTAGTTGGCAATGTCCAATGCTCTGGTCTCCTCTGTTGTCCCTTGGGGGAAGAGAGCAACCACTTTCTGCATCATCCCGTCCATCAAGTCCTCAAGGAGTGTCAACTTCACCTTATCTTGAATGCCCTGGAAAAATGTCGTGAACCATTCAAGACAGATTCAGGTTGTCAGTGATGAACTGGGTGAACAATGGCCTTTAAAAGACAACATCAGTAACAGGGATCCCATGATATCCTGATAGTAGTGATCACTTTCATCTGTGGCAAGTAAGACAGTTGAGCTAGCATTGGACGAGAGGAGCACTTTAGGCTCATGGTACACAGCTAACGAGGCACGTTTGGGATGATAACACGACAAAACCCAATTGGCTCATAGTAAAAGCCCATGAAACTCAACAAAAATTGCACTTTGTCAATTTCTGATACGATTCAGCGCAGTTTCATGGAATTCCCACTCCTTGTCAAACTGTCGAGATCTTTCACACTTTCCTATTGACACCGATCTCATTCCATTTTTCATTGAAAAGCAACACATCCAGCAATGCACATTCCATTATTCCTAGACTATATAGTCAAGATATGATATAGAAGTACAATTAAGGCTAAATTTCACTGCCTTCTGTCTCAGAGATAAGAGAGCCATCGATTCAAGTAACAATATCACAACAAAATGTAAAATTTAATCTGTGCTATGACATATGGGGGCACGGTGGCTCAGTGGTGCCTCACAGCACCAGGACCCAGGTTCGATTCCAGCCTTGGGTGACTGTCTGTGTGGTGTTTGCACATTCTTCCCATGTCTGTGTGGGTTTCTCCTGCATGCTCTGCTTTCCTCCCACAGTCCAAAGATGCGCAGGTTAAGTGGATTGGCCATTGGAAATGCAGCGTTACAAGGGTAGGGAGCGGGATGGATCTGGGTGGGGGGTTGTTGTTCAGAAGGATGATGTGGACTTGATGGGCCGAGTGGCCTACTTCCAAACTGTAGGCATTCTTTGATTCTACATAATACAGTAATCAATTTCAGGAGTTGCCTTGTGGGTGAACCAAATGATTATTTCTTGTTTTATACATGAGAATCATGGAATGAGACAACATAGAAAAATCTCATTCATGACTTTGCAAACTCTTCAACAGAGCTATTCGACAAATTCCTCTTCCTCGCTTCCATCTCCCAGTCAGAGGCTGAAGATGTGTCTGCCCCACCAGATACCAGCATTGTTATCTCCTATTGTAGGATGCCTTGTTGTGAAGTGAAGGCAGAATGCCAGCCATTATATTGCATTGTGTTTGAGTATTATGCCTGCTCGTGGTAAATGTTAAGAAAATGAGAATTGGGTACATGTCTAGCATCATTGATGGATGTGTGGGGATGAGGTGGAGTATCTGCATGTTAGACACGTATCCTGTGTGTGAGGGGCAAGTGATGGAGAGGTGGTGGAATGAGCAGCATAAGAGGTTGGTATTAGGTGTCAAATCAAATGTACATTTACTGACCTTGGCCATCTACGTAATAGTTAAACTTCTTTCATCACTGCTACTGATTCCTCAGTGCCGGACTCTGGGAGTTAGACTCATTCATCATCTGCTCCCAGCCCCTTTAGGAATATTGACTTGTGAAGCCCCTGATTGCTTTTAAAATCTGACATTTCTCCTTTTATCCATCGCTATGGCTAGGGCCCCAGTATCACATCTGTGACTAATGGTGGGCTCACTTCTTGCATTTCAGTCTCTTCTCTCCATTTGCAATTTTGGAATTCAGCAATGGTTTTCCTTCATTCAGTACAGCATATCTTCCACAAAAAAATGTTTCTTTTCTGAGTTGGAGGATAGTTAGAACATGCTTTGCATTCTTCAGGTCCCTCTTAAGATTGCAACCGGTCAACAGTATGCATCACACTGGACTGAACTCATACAAACTAGGAGACAACAAACTGCTTGCCTGCTACCTCAAGGTGAAGGGGCATGAGCAGATCACACATCACAGTCCTTATGCCTTAAGCTGGGTACGGAAATTCTTTGATACACAATATGTAATGATATAATCTGTCTGTGAACAGCAAAAAACCTGTGTATAATTATTTTCTTTCTGAAAAAATATACTTCATATCACCACCCTCAAAAAATGCACTCTTAAAAATGAAGAACATTAATCATTTTTATATATAACATCAGAAAGTGTACTTGCTGACCTCCTCCATAGAGTATATCTTGTACTCTTCTGAAACAGATGAATGGACTTTCAGTTATGGGTTTTGAAACATGATATTTTGAAGCATTTTACAACTTGTGAGTGTAGTGGCCTTTAGATTGTGAATTTATGGATCTTTATGTTGATAGAAACTTCGATCAGTGCATTGCTGAATATTCAGAGGAAGATTCTCCTTCAAACTTCTGCATTCTTTCAATGCAGTGTTTTTCCTTCAAAGGCAAGTGCTGCATATTGTAAAGTCCTTCCCTTTTGCCACTTCAGTAACATACAAAATACTCGGCTCTCAAGCCAGGTAGTGCATCCTGCAAACAAAGTAAGTGGAGAAAAAGTTTTTCTTTAATCTCTACCTCAGATAAAGGATATTGTTCTCTATCATCTCTTTTGCTATGACCTACAAATTTCAACAAAACAAAGAAATACAATGAAAGCATTGACGTCAGCTCTTCAACTGTAGCTGCCTGTTCAAGTCCTAGTTTCTGTCATTTCCTGGAGAATCCTAGTTGTATCTTGACCAAGATCTTTGACAAATCTCTCTTATTTTGATATTTAACAGTCAGAAATTTCCCACATTGAGTAACATTTTCTTATAGTTTTATGCATTTTTATGTTCAGAACCCTAGGTACAGCCAATAAAAGAAATATATTTCCAAATTGTTTTTGTCTTGCACTCATTATGTCAAATGCAAGATTGCAAAATTTCAAGTGATCACCACAGGAGAAAAGGATTTTGATTGGTAGGCAGGTCAACTCCAATTGGCTGAGGCTTTGTCATGGAGAAAGCGATGAGAAATTGTTGGCTCCCAAGCTCTTAGCTAATTCAAATAAGAACTGCAAAGCTTGAACATATTCCTTTAGTTTGCAGAGAATTGGTCTCTGCAATCAAACATATGTCACTTTGAGCAAGGATAAATGAGCAACTGAGTATCTGATTGCCGTTGACTGATTATCTTAAATTAGTTGTTTGTGTAGCTATTAGCACACTCAGCTGTTCAGATATTTTATTCTGGGTATTGCAAATGTAAGCTGTTTGAGTACAGTTTGTACTCTATATATCAACAATCAAAGGAATATCCTGGTTGAATCGATCAACCTATTTTTGAAGTGTACAACCTATGAATGTAGCATCACATGAGAACATGACATCATTCAGGACACTGTTTCAATGATTGGTACGCAAAACAACTATTTGTACTGACGGCAATATCCTGCTAGTGAAAAGTACCACTCACGTAGCCATTGTGTGAAACAGCTTACTTATCCCATTGTTGAAATTTCCACATACATTTCAGTGTAATTTGTGGTAGATAGTCATCGGCGGTCTTTGAATCTGTCCTGTAGTGCATTCCTGAACAACTTGCTGTTTTGAGAAAAGTAATTTCATGCTGTGGTTGCTTTGGCTAAATTGGTGATCACTGATTCTTAAATCTTCTAACAGACGGGGAAAGATTTTTCTTAGCTAGTCTGCTCAGGCCCTTTATGGTTTGAACAAATCTTCTCTCAACACTTTTTTGCACTAAGGAGACCAAGCTTAGTTTCTCATAAAACTCAATACCTTAACATCTTGAAACATCACTGTTCTTTTGTTCACTCTCACTACAGTCTTTTCATCCTTCCTAGAGTGTTGTGTCCAGAATTTTAAAAAAGAAAATCCATGTAGTTTAATCTATTATGATGTTAATGGCAAGGCCAGCATTTGTTGCCCATCCCTGAGTGATTTGCTAAACTATGAATTTAAGATTCAACTACATGATTGTACACCTGGTATCATGCTGAAACAAATTGATCACAGCAGATTTTCTCCCCGAAAAACATTTGTAAATCAGATGGATTTAAAAAAATATATATAGCTGTATGGTCACCATCACTGAGATGAACTTCCAATTCCATATTTATTAATTAAATCTAAATACTGCCAATGGTGGATATTAAACCTAATGCTGGATTACTGCATCACTAACCCAGTAACACTACCACTGTGCCACCATTGCCCCTTATTTGAGGCAGATGTTTCATAGTGGCTTATATGGAATTCATCAACAAGTGTTACTAATGCCATTTATTTGAGATATAGATACTTCTAGTTAACTTTCAGCCTTTCTCTTCTGAGAACAGAATCTGATGTTAAAATGTGGAACATCCCATTGAACCCATCAAGGCACAGAGCAACAAAATATCATTTAATCTTGGTACAGCTGAAAGAAGCGTATGCACCTCATATTGAAAATATTCGATTTGCCATTTTCCAATCTTGAATTGAGTGTGCACTCTCTTAATTCTTTTTCTGCTATGATTTAGTAACCTCAAAAGCATTATATACTCTTCTTTGCCTCATAAATCAAATAATTTTCTGAATGTATTAGTCAGGTAATCATCTTAACAAATGTTATGCAGATAATTGATGTGCAATCAGCATACTGAAATAGATGATTTCACTGCTTGCATAAATGAATTGCTGTGAACGTGAAGAATGCGAATATCAGAAAGAATAAGGGGATGCATTATTTAATGTATCATTCCTTTACAATTTTTAAAATGTAATCTGCTGCTAAGAGAACTAGTAACAATCTGATGAATCATGGTGCAAAGACAGCTTAAGTAAGCAACAAAATTGTAAGTAATAATTATCCAAATATCTGCAACGACTTTTAAAGAAAACTATTATTTTCCATGTATCTCCTTGTTTAAGGTAGTCTGTTGTTCCAAGTATTTCTGTTTTGTATAAGAAGAAAGCCGTCTGAGAGAAGGAGAAAAGTACCTTCATTACTCAATGTCATTCTTTTTTAAAAAAAATCTCCTTTTATGAAACATTGAATTATTTTTACAGTGTGTAAATGTACTATATAATTTAAAGTCTTTTTTAATATGTAAACCATATTGTCATTTTTTAAAGGGCATAAAACTGAGTAGGATTGAGATTATTTAATCAGTAGCTAAAGAGAGAACAAATGTGCTAGCCCCTGTCATGATAACTAATCAGGACATGTAGTACCATAGGCATTAGTAACTTGTAACTCCAAAATGTGACTTTTAAAACAAATCTACTGCAGCCAAAACTGACTAAATATAAATTCAGTCTCTCTGGCAAAGTCCTGTGTGGGACCCATGGAATGTTTCATCTAAAATGTATCAGGAAAACTTTAAACAGAGAGGTAAATGCAATACTAAGAGATATAAAGAGAGCTTACTATCTTCCCCACAATTCTTGCAGAAATGTTTGATATTTTGGCCTTCTAGGAATCTTCAAAAGAATGGTAGAAAATGGCTACAACACCAGTCTGTGTGTGTTAGTGGGCTGACATCCTACGTGTCCTGTGAAATGCATAGTTTTGAGAATAGTTATTAAAACACCCCTGCACTGCAGGTGAAGCAATGGGAAGGATTCTCCTTCACTGTGAGTGCTGTTAGCCGACCACAGCCAAAAGGATCAGAACAAAAGAGTTTCAATCAACATATAAACTCAAGGATCTCAAAATCCAGTATCCAACAATTAACATCAACACTGCTGGTAAAAATGGCAAAGTTCAATCATCTAGTCTTCATGAACAATGCCAAGGCTGATTTGTATATTTTCTTTTTTGATATATTTTTTAGACTCACCTATTTTAAATTTGTATGCATGCTTCTTCTTGTGTTTAGTAATTAATAAACTTACCGTTTTTGTCAATTCAAGAACAAGGGATTAAAGTAGCTGCTTTTGAAACATAAGTTCATTTGAGTCGGGAAGGAAGGTACCTACATGGGAAGGGATCATTCAGAAATTCGCCTTGATGCAACCAATTGAAAAGGATGGGTGAAGAACTGTGCCCAGTTGACGTACTCCATTTGGAACCACAACGAATTAGGGAACCTTGATTGAGAAATAGTCACAACAGCCCCCCTAAAAGTGCACAGTAATAATGTAAAGTGCATGCTGCCTGCTCATTGTCACAATTGCAGCATACAATTAGTGCAGGGTGCACTCTTGATTGAGAAGGTTCAATGATGGTTCTGTGTTACTGTAAGATTCAGAAAAAAAACTGACTTGACAGAAACCCCTGCGTGAGGGGATTCAGCTGCTCCCAATGACAAAAGGAAGTACAGAAAAGGAACCAGAGAAAGGACTACCAATGATCTTAAGGCCCTGGAGCACTTCCACCTCCCTGAAACACCTACCAAATATGTAGACAGAGATGTGGCTCTAGGATCAGCCACTCAAGGACCCAATGAACCCATGATCAGTGACACAGAATTTTCTACATGAACGATCATACTCACTAGCGAGTGTTTGCCATCGATAAGATTCATGGATATGAAAATGATGTAAATGATCACCTGACTCAGACATCAATAAGAGGGAAGACATCATAAGCTTGTGAAGAGAGTCCTTAGACAATACACTAGAGAGCCATGTTGGCATATACTGAAATGTAACCAGGGGTCACAGTTTAACGATACACAGTGGTCATTTAGGTCAGATGAGGTGAAATCTCTTTGTTCAGAAAATGGTGAGCCTGTGGAATTCTATGCCACAGAAAGCAGTTGAGGCCAATAATGAATATTTTCAAAGAGAAGTTAAACATAGTTCTTAGAGCTAAATGGAGCAAAGGATATGAGAAGAAAGCAGGAACAGGGTACTGAGTAGGAGGATCAGCCATTTTCATACCGAATGGCAGAGCAGGCTCAAATGGCGAAATGGCCTACCCTGTCTGCTATTTTCTATGTTTTTATTACTTTATGTAAATAAGGGAGTATTATATTACACAAAGAGTTGAAGAACCTTGTTTGCCTAAAGCACAGGTGAATCAAGTTGCTCTATTAATGGTACAGCCACTGAAGAAGGCAATGTCCATATACTGCAAGATGTGGAGAATATTCAGGCTTGAGTTTATAAATGGCACATAACATTCATGTCCAAAAGTTGCTGGGGAATGTCAGTCTCCCAACAAGAGAGTATTAATCATTTACCAATGACATAGTTCTAATTAAGGATAATGAGCAGCTAAATTGAAAAGCAGAGCCCAAAAAGGTAAAAATATCTGGATTACTACCTGAGTCCCAAGCACATTGTCGTAGTTTATATAAGATTAGAGAGTTGAATGAATAGCTCAGAAATTGGCATGGTTGAAGTAAGTTTCAACTCACAGGGCACTGGTACTAGTACTGTGGAAAATGGGAGGTCTCAGACTGAGACAGCCTTCTCCTGAACCAATGATGTGACTGATGTTCTGGCAACTTGTGTAACTAGTACAACTAGAAAGGGCTTTGAACTAAATAGAAATCTATCAGCAAATATCCGAACAGTGGTTGATGATCTCTTTAAGTAACACTTGTGAATGCTTGTTCAGTTAAGTGTAATTAAATGAGAATGTCAACTGATCACTTGAGGTCAAAAATCACACTGAGTTTTGCATTCTGAGCTGATTTGTCATTTTTCTTTTCTTCACTCTTTGATGATACAGGGGTGTTGCTAGCAAGGTCAGCTTTATTTCCCATCCCTGATTACCATTGAGAACAGTTAAGTGTCAATCACATTGCTGTGGATCTGCAGTTACATGGAGGCCAGACCAGACAAAGATCGCAACTTTGCCTCCCTAAAAGACTTTAGTGAAATTAATTAGTTTCACAGCAATAAATGATAACTTCAAGGCTCACATCACTGAAACTAGATTGCAGTTCCAAATTTATTGTTTGAATTTTAATTCATTTTTAGTTGAATTCAAATAGATGGAATTAGAAGCCACATTTCAGAGCACAGCCTCGACTTGTGGATTGCTAATCCAGTGGTATTATCACCGTATAACCATCTCCTGCTAATGTCGTGATCTACCTACTCTGCATACTTCTGGTGCACAGACCTAACAGGAAACAATACATCACCTATAGCATGAAAATACAAATGCTCATCAGCCAAATTTTTTGACAACTGTGTCTTTTTGCAAATTTGTATGTAATAGAAGCAGTAATAATCTCTAGCAATTCTACAGAAATGTACTAAGTATTTATATATTGGAGAATATCCTAACAGTTTATTGTTTGAATGAAGGCCCATTTCCTGAAGGGCTGCTGTTTCTACTTTCTGCAGTGTAGTACCATTAGTAAATGTCCAAGCTCAATGCTACAAAATGCAGAGGGCAACAACTTATGAACAAAACCTCTTCCAAGAAACCTCAAAGAAATTGTTTCAGCTTAGTATTCCACATGATTTCTCAGCTTTGAAACAAACCCTTTAATCCTTTGTCTATTCTAATTGGTTCCCAAGATAGTAAAAGGATTTTGATGTGCAGTGAGAGGACCATAAAATCATTTTGCAGTTTATCTACTATCACAGTCATATCATTAGTGTCATGGAGATTGGACTTTCTAATCAATGTGTCCTTGCAGAAACCTCAGATTTCTCTTTTATCTTGTCATGCTGACATGCACCCTATTGCCCAGGAGTGAAAAGACGCTGCCTTTAATGCCTCTACAGTTCAGTAATATTGAATTTTAGCCTGTGTATTTAAATCATCATATTCAGACTGATCACTTAACATACTTGATCGTAATTAAAATTAGTGTCATTTATTGGTCTGATTACAAAGTCCGGAGGTTACTGTGGATTTTGAAAATATTTTTCTTATAATTTTGATTAGGAATTTTTTTTACCCATATATAGCATGAGATATTTGTTAAACCTCAGTATTTTACCAGTGTTCAATCAGTTGTTAGCTAAACTAGATATTTGTGGTTCACAGCCTCAACCTAGATTGTAACATCGAACCTGAAATGCTTGTGCAGCATTGTTGGAGGTGTTGTCTTTCTCCTGTGTTGCCAACTGACATCCTTGTTTACATAGATTGTAAAAGATCCTATGACCAGCGTTCCCTTCAATATCCGCAAAAAATGATTATTATTAAATTGCTGTTTTGTGGATTGCTCGTTGCAATTTGTCTGCCTTATTCCCAACTTTTCAATTGTGACTATACATGACAGAATCACAGAATTGTTTTACAGTGCAGAAGTTGGCCATTCAGCCCATTGTATCTGTTCCAGCTCTCTGAATGAGCATTTCAACTAATGCTTTTCTTCTGCTTTCTCCCTTTAACTCTGCACTTTGTTTCTTTTCTAATTAAAGCCTAATTCCCATTTGAATGCTACAGCTGAACCTGCCACCACCATATTTATAAACTTAAACTTGTTTTATGGTGTAATTCTGAGTACTGTCTTGATTGTATTATAAGTGGATTGGATGAAGGAGTGGAAGGGTAGATTAGCAAGTTCGTGGATGATACGAAGGTGGGTCGCATTGTGGACGGTGCGGAGGGCTGTTCTAGGTTACAAAGGGACATTGATAGGATGCAGAGCTGGGCTGAGAAGTGGCAGATGAGTTTAACCCTGAAAAGTGTGAGGTGATTCATTTTGGAAGGACAAACTTGAAAGCAGAATACAGGGGTAACGGAAAGATTCTTGGCAGTGTGGAGGAGCAGATGGATCTTGGGGTTCATGTTCACAGTTCCCTGAAAGCTGTCACCCAGGTGGATAGAGTTGTTAAGAAGGCGTATGGTGTGTTCGCTTTCATTAACAGAGGGATTGAGTTCAAGAGCCGTGAAGTTATGCTCCAGCTATACAAAAGCCTGGTTCGGCCACGTCTGGAGTATTGTGTCCAGTTCTGGTCACCTCATTACAGGAAAGATGTGGAAGCATTGGAAAAGGTGCAGAGGAGATTTACCAGGATGTTGCCTGGAATGGAGGGAAGGTCTTACGAGGAAAGGTGGAGAGAGCTAGGGCTTTTCTCTTTAGAACGACGAAGGATGAGAGGTGACTTGATAGAGGTGTACAAAATGATCAGAGGTATAGATAGAGTAGACAGGCAGAGACTTTTTCCTAGGGTGGAGGTAGCTATTACAAGGGGGCATAATGTTAAAGTGAGTGGAGGTAGATATAAGGGAGACGTGAGAGGTAGGTTCTTTACTCAGAGAGTGGTAGGGGTGTGGGATGCATTGCCGGAGAGGGTAGTGGAGTTGGCATCATTAGGGGCATTTAAGTGACCATTAGATAGGCATATGGATGATAGTATAAGGTAGGGGTGGAGGTTAGATAGACATTAGGTTTCGGGTAAAAGTTTGGCATAACATTTTGGGCCAAAAAGCCTGTACGGTGCTGTACTGTTCTATGTTCTATGTTCTAAGTGTTATTCCAAATGAAGAATCACATCTAGTGCTGTCCATTGCGTTGTAAGGTTTGCAAGCTTGGCCTAGCTGAGTATGGTTCACATGCTTTGAATTGTAATTAGTCACAGGAACTTGTTGTTTGATATGGTTCAACAGTCATTGATACTTATGACCTCCTTACATGGCATCATATAAGCTCTGAAACTCACATATGATATTGCTGATTTGTGTGGTAGGAGAAACATCATTTTGATTTGGCAGTAGCATGCTGTCAGATAGGAATACCACTGCAAAGTAAACTATCCCTTCCTCCTTTTCCCCTCCTGTAGTCCTTCAACTTTCCTTCCTTCCACGATTCCTTGCTTTCTTTGTCCCTTCCCCTTTCTTGCCTCCTTCTCCTAATGTCTGCAGTATTGAATATAGTCATAATTGAATTAGACAGGCTCATCTATTGCTGGAGAAATGGTGCAAAGAGAAGGACTTCAGATTCCTTTAGCAGGGAAAAAAATAAACATTCATGATTGATATAGTAGAACCTGAGCTGATACGTTGCTGGAAATATATCTTGTGTAATAGAGGGGCTAAAGTAATTTGATAGAGTTATGGGCATCAAGATGAAAAGGAGGAGAGAGAAGTGCACATATAAATGCAGGTAATGTGGAAAATAAGGTTATTGAGAAGGAGAATTTGTTGCCATTGTTACAATCAGTCCCCAGGCAGATTCCCAATTACAGTTTCAAATGGGATGCCTTGAATCGTCAATCTTCCATGTGAGGTGTGATGAACTGGCTCCCCTCTCATTTTAATGTGCTCTTCTTTTGCTCCCAACAAGATTAATCTAAAAAAAGGATTCCATCCCTTGTGGATGCCTTGTCCCAGAACAAATTAATTTATGTTTTCGAAGGAGCTATTTAACCAGGCTTTTTTGAGTTAATGAAAAAGTGAGTGTATTTATTAATGCAGAGATAAATAATAATGCAACACACATAAATGCAGATTAAAAATTAGAGGAGAGTTCAAACCTGATAACAGCTAAAAAAAAAGGATCAGTTTCTGACTTCTGTAAAGGGTAGGTCATGGAATATTGCATTCTTCACTTCGGGTGAGACCAGTAGCACTGACGTTGCTAGGCGAGCAGATCAGCTGAAAGGTTTTTGTACTGTTTCCTTTTAACTGCAGTTTCATTTGCTGTTTGGCTATCTTCATCTCTGACACTCACAGCACACACCTCCCTGGCCGATGCAGATCAGAGTTGAAATTGATTTTTAACACCTGTTCTTGTGTATTTGTGAAAAGAAAAGATGCAAAAATAACAGCAGTTTGGGAAATTATCCACAGGAGATGGCTTTCTGCTGAGAGTGGGATGTAGTCCACTCCTCATTTTCTACGTAGTCGCAGGAGATCACCGACCAGTTTGTTTTGACTTGCTTCTCTCTCTTTAAAGGGCTGTTTTGAACTTCCCTCAGCACTTAAGAGGTTAACAGGATTCTTGACTAAACAGTCACTGAATTTCCATCCAGAATCATTTTGTGTTTGCACGTCCTCTTTTTAAAAATCCTGCTATAATTAAAAGTTCACCCTATCTGTAAATACTTTGGTGTTCTGATCCATCATCATGCCACCATATGGAGCTATGATATAATGGTGATAACAGACACCTACTACAACAAGGATAGATAAGGAAAGAACGTGAGAGTAGTGTTAGCAATATTGATGAAAGAAATTGCAGCACTGAAGATGAAGGATGCAGTTGAATGTCAGAACAGAACTTGTTTGTTAGAGGAATTATTGCACTATTGGGTTCGCCATAAGTTACCAAATAATAGAAAGCAGATACAAGATCATAACGGAAATCTGCAAGGATTATAGATTGCTAGTGATGGAGGATTTCAATTTTCATAATATAGACTAGTGTAGTAACATTATAATGGAAAAAGACAGAAATTCCTAAATTATGTAGAAGAGAATTTCTTCCTTCTTAAATCAAAGTCCTACATAATATATTGTCCATTCCATGAGGTAAAATGGCACATTATTATTCGCTGAACAGAAGAGTAAAAGATGTTAATGACAATGCTACGTGATTTTTATATTTTACAGATTATGGCAGATGCTAATTGTTGATGCAGGTTTCTACAAAACTATTTTTGTTGAGTTTGTGCATGTGAGAGGAATTTACTTTCTAAATGTAGTTTATGTCGTGTAGTTATATTCGTGAACTGTCTGAAGAAGCACTTCTGTACCATAAAACAACATTGCCAACACTGTGGAATCCATTTTTTTCCATAATTCTAATCATGTTTCAACTGCATTATGGCATCAAGTACATAATTCTACAAGAGCAAGATGATGTGTTTGCTTTTGCTTCAAAGTTACAACTTTATTTCCTGCCTGCCAGCCTTTTCCCAATAGCTGGGGAAGTATGAGTACAGGTCAGTAAGTGAGAAATTGTTTCTGTTGATTCATTCAGATGGGTTGATTCACTCAGCCTGCTGGCAACCAGAGAAGATAACAACTCACAGTTCGAGTGACAGTATTTATATTGCCCCTGGCTCCAGAGATGAGCAACAAAAACAATCTCTTTGGGTTGATCTCAGAGGCAGCAGCACCACCTCACAGGCATTCCTAGTGAAGTTGAGAGTTGTTTTTGTAATGAGCAATGATAGAGAAATGTACCTCTATTCATCTGAGTGTTAGTAAAAACAAAGCTGGTATGTTCTGTTGAATGAAGGTGCTGAAAACCCGCTGTGCTCACATGAAGATGAATTCAGTTCCTATTAATGATTACTGAGTGAATGTTCAATGTTTGAATTTGCCTCAGCGTGAGTTTTAGTAGGTTCCCTGCTTTGAACAGCCCTGCTTAAACTTCAAAGTATCAGGATGCATCAGCACAATAACAATTCTTCAGGGATTCCTTTCAAGTATTAAATATCTCAACATATTATTGATGTTACATCAAGCTAAGGAATTGCTCATTATATTCTGATTAAAAATGGAGATCAGTGCAGTTCTTTCTCATTTAAGTTTATTTTCTTGTCTGATGATGTTGAAATGATATCCTAAAGTGAAAGGCCATTTCAGGCAGAACAAGTCAAACCTACCAAGCTGTACAATTGACAGGTATTATTGATTTATTCCACAGCATAACATGTCTGTTGTTGATTTGCTTACTTTACTGGTTCTGACATTTGAAGAGGAACTTTATTCAATATGATAAAGGCCCATTTTTGTGTCAGGCTTTCAATTGGATAAATGGGTAAAAAATTGCTCAGGAGTTGGTGAGAGATCCTCAATAAAAATCACAACTGGGCTCTGGTAATTTTGACAGATGAACATTAGAAGATAAACTATTGCAAATGAATGAACATTTATTAGCTATTATAGTAATATGGTTCAGTTTGTCTCTATTAGAACCTTCTTATCTTTTTCCTTCAGTTTCATATGAGTTGACACCATTCAATTTCATCAATGAAGTCATGGGCCTGGTGATATATACACACACACACACACACACACACACACATGGTATTTACATTCTATTCTTCATGTTTCAGTATGATACACTTTACAACCACTGCTTTGTCAGACAAAAACACACAACATAGTCATTCATATCATGCAAATAGCTTTGCTCCATTGAACTAAACCCCATGCAGTATCTGAAAGGCAACATGCAAAACACTTGGACTTTATTAAGCAGCAAACTTGGATGCATTGCATGATAAATATGCTCCCATTTAAAAGTGAAACTAACTACATTTAAAATTGCCCACCATGGAACAAATAGAATAGCAAAGTGAATGCTAGAAGTCTGAAATAGAAACAGAAAATGCTAGAAATACTTGGAAAATCCATTAACATCTGTCGTGAAAGAAACAGAGTCAATGCTTCAGGTCCAACATCACTGATTTCATCAAAGAATCACTGGCTTTGTTTATCTCCGTACGGATACCAGCAAATATATTGAACAGTCCAACAATTACCATTTCTAATCCCCTTTTCTTCAAAACTCCAGAGGGAATCAAACTTCTTGTGAGCTTTTCATTCCCCTTCAGCAAGAAACCCAGCAGCAGCCACCTGAGTTCCAGTCTGGTATAATATTAAAGGTGGACTTTTCTTTAAAAAAAACTATAGTTTGGAGAAGACAAGATCAATTTGCCGAGCAAAGATATAGCCATGTGAAAGCAATAAATTGGTTATTTTAGAACATAAGGAATTAATAACAAAAGTTAAGAAGTGCCTAACTAATTTTTATTTTCCTTTCATTTAAGAGGTAGAGGTGAAGAAAGAGACAGATCAGGGGCCAAAGCTTGTACACAGGTATGGGTGAACTAAGCAGTTAGATTAAACTATCACTGATAAAGTCATAGAATCATAAAGCATGGAAACAGACTCTTCGGTCCAATCAGTCCACACCAAACATAATCCCAAACTAAATTAGCCCTACCTGCCTGCTCCTGGCCCATATCCCTCCAAACCTTTCCTATTCATATATCCATCCAAATGTCTTTTAAATGTTGTAACTGCAGCCGCATCCGCCACTTTATCAGGAAGTTCATTCAATCTACACCCTATGTAGAGAATTTGCCTCTTTTCTAAATCTCTCTCCTCTCACCTTAAAAATGTATCCCCTCATCTGCAAATTCCCCATCTCAGAGAAAAGATGACTACCATGAACTCCAGCTATACCTTTCATTATTTTATAAACTTCTATCAGGTCACATCTCAACTTCCTATGCTCCAGTGAGAAAAGTCCTAGTCTATCCAGAATTTCCTTATAACTTAAACCTGGCAACATCCTGGCAAATCTTTTCTGAAACCTCTCCAGCTTGATAATATCCTTCCTATAACTGGGTGATCAGAACTGGACACAGTATTCCAGAAGAGGCCTCACCAATGTCTTGTACAACCTCAACATGACTTCCCAACTCCTGTACTCAAAGGACTGAGCAATGAAGGCAAGCATGCCAAATGCCTTTTTAACCATCCTATCTCTATGTGATGCAAAGTTTAAAGAATTATGTACCTGCACCCCTAGGTCCCTCTGTTCTACATCACCACCCAAGGCCCTTTCATTAATTGTATAAGCCCTACCCTTGTTTGTTGTACCAAAATATACTATCTTCTATTTATCAAGATTGAACTCCATTTGCCATTTTTCAGCCCATTGACCCATTTGATCAAGATCCAGTTGTAATCTTAGTAATCTTCTTCACTGTCTAGAATGTCACCAATTTTGGTGTCGTCCACAGACTTACTAACCATGCCTTCTATATTCTCATCCAAATCATTTATGTAAGTGACAAACAAAAGAGGACCCAGAACCGATCCCGCTGGTCACAGATCTCCAGTCCGAAAAGCAACCCTCCACCATTACTGTCTATCTCCTGTTGTTAAGCCAATTATGTATCCAATTGGCAAGTTCACCCTGAATCCCATGTGACAACTTTACTAATTAGTCTACCATGCGGAACCTTGTCAAAGGCTTTACTAAAATCCAAATAAACAACATCAACTTCTCTGCCACCATCGACCTTTTTAGTAACTTCCTCAAAAAACTCAATCAATTTGTGAGACACAATTTTCCTCGCACAAAACCATACTGACTATCCCTAATCAATTTTTCCCCCTCCAAATGGCAATAAATGCTATCTTTTATAATCACCTCCAACAATTTACCCTCAACCAAAGTCAGACTCATAGGTCTGTAGTTCCCCAGTTTCTCCTTACAACCTTTCTTAAACAAAGGTACAACATTAGCCACCCTCCATTCATCTGGCATCTCACCTGTAGTTATAGACGATGCAAATATTTCTGCAAAGAGTCTCGTAATTTCCTCCCTTACTTCACACAACATTCTGAGATACATTTGTTCAGGTCCCAGAGGTTTATCCACCTCAGATCTCCTGAACTTCCTCTTCTGTAATGTGAACTGTTTTTTTAAAACATCAAAATTTTTTCTCTGCATTCTCTAGACTCCATTTCTTTCTCCACATTAATAACTGACGTGAAATATTCATTTCGTATCTCTCCCATCTCCTGGGGTCCAAAACAAAGATGACCTCTTTGAACTTTAATAGGCTCAACTCTCTCTCTAGTTACCCTCTTGTTTTTAATGTATTTGTAGAATTTCTTTAGATAATCCTTAACCTTATCTACCAATGCTATCTCATATCCCCTCATTGCCTTCATGATTTCTCTCTTTATATTTCTACACTATTTATATTGATTAAGAGATTCAATTGAATCAGTAGTCTATATCTAAAATAAGATTCTGTTTTATTCTTGACTAGAACCTCAATATCTTTATTCATCCATCGTTCCTTAATCTTACCAGCCTTACCCTTCACTCTAACAGGAACAAAATGCCTCTGAACTCTCGTCACCACACCCTTGAATGCCTCCCACTTGTCAGACGTCCTTTACCTGCAAATAGTCTACTTCAATCAACTTTTGAAAGCTCTTGTCTCATATCATTAAAATTTGCCTTACTCCAATTTAAAACTTTTACTTTTATGGAAGGCTTATCCTTTTCCGTAACTATTTTGAAACGAATAGAATTATGATCGCTAGATCCAAAGTGTTGCCCCATTTTTACTTCAGTCACCTGTCCTGCCTTATTGCCCAAAAGAAGGTCTAGTTTTGTTCTTTTTCTAGCAGGAGCTTAAGAAAGTTGATTAAGAAAATTTTCTTGAGCACCTTTGACAAATTCTTCACCACCCAAACCTTTAACACTATAGTAGTCCCAGTCAATGTTTGGAAAATTACAATCCCCCATTAATACAACCTTATTATATTTACATGAATCTGTGATCTCCTTACATATTTGTTTCTCAATTTCTCTGACTACTGGGGGGCCTATAGTACAATCCCATCAAAGTGATCTTTCCTTCCTTATTCGTAATTTCTACCCATATATTTTCATTGGACGCTTTTTCAGAAAGATCTTCCCTAGTTACAGCTGTAATGTATTCCTTAACCAAAAATGACACCCCTCCCCGCTTCCTTGCCTCCTTTTCTATCCTTCCCATAGCACCTAAAACCAGGAACATTGAGCTGTCAGTCTTCTCCGTCTCTCAGCCAAGTTTCTATAAAAGCTATGACATCCCATTCCCATGTTCTTAAACATGCCCTGAGTTCATCAGCCTTACCTGTAAAACCCCTTGTATTGAAATAAATGCAATTTAGTTCTTCAGAGTTACTACATACTCTGACTTTCTCTTGTCTTTCTTTTCTAATTACCATGCTCTCCTCACATTCAGAACCTACCCTATCAATGCTTCTACTTACACTGCTAATTAGAGTTCCTCCACTCACCCTCTCCATCAGTATGAAGTCTCTCTTAACAGAATGAGCAAATCTCCCTGCTAAGATACTGGTCTCTTACCAGTTTAGGTAAGATCTATATTTTTTGCACAGGTCTTTTCTATCCCAAAAGACATGCCAATTGTCCAAAAATCTAGATCCCTGAACAAAACACCAGCTCATCAGCCATTGATTTATCTCCTTTAACCCTTTGTTCCTTCCCTCATTTGAATTTGGCATTGGGAGTAAAACAGAAATTACTATGAAGGTTTTAGAGCAGATTTGTAGCTCGGGTTGTGGATGTTATAGTTGGTTGGCTCGCCGAGCTGGTTCGTTGTTTCTCAGATGTTTCATTACCCTGCTGGGTAACATCATCAGTGCAGCCTCTGATGAAGTGCCGTTGTGTTTTCCCACCTGTTATTTGAACTCTGGAGTCTGTTGAGCTGGATTACCTCACTTCTGATTCTATGGCCTCCCGAAAGTACACAAACCGGAAGTACCCCTCAGACCCATAGTCTCCCTGCCAGGCACACTATCACATAGATTAGCCAAGGAACTACAAAGGAGACTAAAGCACCTCGTCAACAAGTCACCCCACTCTATCCACTCAGCCCAAGAATTCCTCAATTCCATCAAGGACATAAGAATAGATGACGACGAGACCAGGGTATCGTTTGACGTTACTCATCGATAGACATACGACTAGCAAGAGGAGCAATGACAGCACTACTAAAACAAGAACAAGACCCCAATGACATCATCTCCACAGACAACATGCTGAAGCTACTGGACCTATGCCTCACCACCCACTTCACCTTTAACGGCCAAATATATGAACAGATCAACCGGACACCCATTGGATCACCTATCTCCGGACTAATAGCCGAAGCGATGGTGCAGAGACTGGAAAGTACAGCCCTTCCGCTAATCCAACCAAAACGATGGATATGCTACGTGGACGACACCTTCGTCATTATTAAACGGGCCAAACTGGAGGAGACAAACAAACTAATAAACAACACCATCATCGGAATCAGATTCACCAGAGAAGAGGAAAAGAACAAACAGCTCCCATTCATGGATGTCATGGTAGAACACAGGACAAATGGAGAATCCTTAACAAAGGTACACAGGAAAGCCACACACACTGACCAAGTACTGAATTTCAACAGCAACCATCCTAACACCCACAAATGAAGTTGCGTGAGAACATTATTTAAACAGGCAACAACACACTGCAGAAGCACAGAGCTACACCAAGAAGAAGAAGAATACCTCTTCCAGGTATTCAAAGGCAATGGATACCCAAAAAACTGGGTCAAAAGGTGCCTATTACACGAATGACACCAGGAAGATACTACACGCCCCGACACATTCAGGAACACATCAGAACTAACCGCAAGACTCCTACGACCATTAGGCATCAGAGTAGTACACAAATCACAATCAACTCTACGATAACTGCTCACCCGAACCAAAGACACACTACCCACTATGGACAGGACCAATGTCATATACAAAATTCCCTGCAGAGACTGTGACAAACACTACATCGAACAAACAGGAAGGAAATTAACAACGAGGGTACATGAACACCAATTGACTACAAAGAGGCACAACCAATACTCACTCATCTCTATCTATATGGATAAGGAGAACCACCAATTCAATGGGACAACACCAAAATCCTGGGACAAGCAAAGCAGAGACAAGCACGGGAATTCCTCGAAGAGTGGTTCTCCACGAAGAAAGCCATTAACAAACACATAGAACTCGACCCCATATACTCTCCATTGCGAAGCAAAACCGGCAGTGAGGTAATCCAGCTCAACAGACTCCAGAGTTCAAATAACAAACGGGGTAACACGACAACGCTTCATGATGTTGTTACCCAGCAGGGTAACAAAAAGTCTGCGAAACAACGAACCAGCTCGGCAAGCCAACCAACTACAAGAAATTACTACTTTTAAGGTTTTATTTTTTAATCTTTTACCTAACCTCTTAAATTCACTCTGTACTACTTTAATCTTTCCCTAAAAATGTAATTTCTACCAATGTGTACAATATTTTCTGGCTTCTCAATCTTACCTTTAACAATATCCTTGAAATGTTTAAAAACGTCCTTAATCCTAGCACCAGGAAAGCAACAAACCATCCTATATCTTCTTTCCAAAATCCACAAACCTGACTGCCCTGATCAACACATTGTCTCCGCCTGCTCCTGCCCCACTGAACTTATCTCCACCTATCTCGACTCCATTTTCTCCCCCTTGGTCCAGGAATTCCCTACTTATGACCGTGACACCACCCACGCCCTCCACCTCCTCCAGAACTTCCAATTCCCCGGTCCCCAACACCTCATCTTTGCCATGGACGTCCAGTCCCTATACACCTGCATTCCCCATACAAATGGCCTAAAGGCCCTCCGCTTCTTCCTGTCCCGCAGGCCCGACCAGTCCTCCTCCACTGACACCCTCATCCACTTAGCCGAACTTGTCCTCACGCTCAACAACTTCTCTTTCAATTCCTCCCACTTCCTACAGACAAAGGGGGTGGCCATGGGTACCCACATGGGCCCAAGCTATGCCTGCCTCTTTGTAGGTTACGTGGAACAATCCCTCTTCCGTAGCTATACTGGCTCTAAACCCCACCTCTTCCTCCGTTACATTGATGACTGTATCGGCGCCGCTTCGTGCTCCCACGAGGAGCTCGAACAGTTCATCCACTTCACCAACACCTTCCACCCCAACCTTAAGTTCACCTGAACCATCTCCAATACCTCTCTCTCCTCCCTGGACCTCTCTGTTTCCATCTCTGGCAACCGCCTAGAAACCGATATCCATTTCAAGCCCACCGACTCCCACAGCTACCTAGAATACACTCCTCCAACCCACCTTCCTGCAAAAATGCCAACCCCAATTCCCAATTCCTTCACCTCCGTCGCATTTGCTCCCAGATGAGGCATTCCACTCCTGTACATCTCAGATGTCCTCGTTTTTCAAGGACCGCAACTCCCCCCCCCCAGTGGTCAAGAATGCCCTCGATCGTGTCTCCCGCATTTCCCGCAACTCATCCCTCACACCCTCTCCCCGCAATAACAACCAAAACAGAATCCCCCTCGTCCTCACATACCACCCCACCAACCTCCGGATCCAACGCATCATCCTCCGACACTTCTGCCATCTGCAATCCGACCCCACCACCAAAGACATTTATCCCTCCCCACCCTTATCTGCTTTCCGGAGGGACCACACTCTCCGTGACTCCCTTGTCCGTTCCACACTCCCCTCCAGCCCCACCACACCCGGCACTTTTCCCTGCAACCGCAGGAAGTGCTACACCTGCCCCTATAGCTCCCCCCTCGCCCCCATCCCAGGCCCCAAGAAGACTTTCCACATCAAGCAGATGTTCACTTGCACATCTGCTAATGTGGTATACTGTATCCGCTGTTCCCGTTGTGGCCTCCTCTAAATTGGGGAAACCAAGCGGAGGCTCGGGGACCGTTTTGCAGAACACCTACGCTTGGTTCGCACTAAACAACTGCACCTACCAGTCGCAAACCATTTCAACTCGTCCTCCCATTCCTCAGATGACATGTCCATCCTGGGCCTCCTGCAGTGCCACAACGATGCCACTCGAAGGTTGCAGGAGCAGCAACTCATATTCCGCTCGGGAACCCTGCAGCCCAATGGTATCAATGTGGACCTCACAGGCTTCATAATCTCCCCTCCCCCTACCGCATCCCAAAACCAGCCCAGCTCGTCCCCGCCTCCCTAACCTGTCCTTCCTCCCACTTATCCCCTCCTCCCACTTCAAAAGCCCAACCCCCATCTCCTACCTACTAACCTCATCCCGCCCCCTTGACCTGTCCATCCTCCCTGGACTGACCTATCCCCTCCCTAACTCCCCACCTACACTCACCTTTACTGGCTCCATCCCCGCCTCTTTGACCTGTCTGTCTCCTCTTCACCTATCTTCTCCTCTATCCATCTTCTATCCGCCTTCCCCTCTCTCCCTATTTATTTCAGAATCCCCTTCCCCTCCCCCATTTCTGAATAAGGGTCTAGGCCCGAAATGTCAGCCTTCCTGCTCCTCTGATGCTGCTTGGTCTGCTGCGTTCATCCAGCTCTACACCTTGTTATCTCATCCTAAATTTACGCTCACTGTCACTGAAACACCTGTCTATGCCCCTGGCAGGAGAGTCCCTTGTAACAATAATTCTATTAAATCTTGTCAAATGTTGCCTAACAAAAGAAGCATTCCAACTGTCCAATAACCAACAGGCCCTTCCATTTTCATTGGACAGACTATCCCTTTCAACTGTTCCAAAAACTAAATATCTATTTGA
Source organism: Rhincodon typus (assembly GCF_021869965.1). Taxonomy (NCBI): domain Eukaryota; kingdom Metazoa; phylum Chordata; class Chondrichthyes; order Orectolobiformes; family Rhincodontidae; genus Rhincodon; species Rhincodon typus. Next base: position 157,669,556 of record NC_063332.1, on the reverse strand, counting down.
TAGAGGAATAACCACCAGCGATCTTTGACTGGCCTTCTTACATTTTCTGACAGTCACTGATCTATCTGACTGATCCTGCTGGGTGATAACTTCTCTAAATCTACTAGCCATCTCACTCTGTACCTTATATATGGCCTTAATAACATTAGGTCTAGAAAACAGGGTGTTTCAATAACGCCTTATATATAAAATAAACTACTATTCATTACCTCCAGAAAATGATGTTAAAATGGAAATAAGTTAATTTTTATATCAAACGTATAAAAATTAAATAAAATCAACCACTTAGCTGATTAACTGAATAAAAATGCTTCCTCTTCAATAAATTCCTTGAAGAAGAAAAGTATCCTCTCTGGAGCTGACATTGCATAGGACTCTCTGGAATGAAAACACAACTCCTTATTAACAATAAAACTTCATTTTTTCTCAAAAAACCTTTCAAATGTTAAAAAACCCTCTACAACACATATAGACGTTTTTAATTTTTGAATTAAGAATAGAATAAAAATCTTAGCTGTTCACTGTAGACACCTAAAAAAAACATTTTAAAAAAGACTGAAAAAAAATTGCAGTTTTTTTGTTTAGTATTTTGGTTATTTTTTGAGTGTTAATAAAACAAAATGGAAGAAGAATTACTAAACTATAATAACTATAATAACTGTAAAACTTTTTTAAAAATGTACAATAAATCTTTAACTAAGCCTACAACCCCAAGAGCAGCTGTAAGATCCACACTGTTCCTCGACCATCTTTATTCTCATCTGTCAGAACCCAGCGGTGATTTTTTTTAAATAGGATGTCTTACTGACTTCTGAGCAATTCTTGACCCATTTGTCAAATTGAAAGCCTGACATTAAGATGGAACATTATCGTATGGAATAAAGTTCCTATTCAAATGACAGATAAGCAAGTCAACAACAGGCATGTTATGCTGTGGAATAAATCAATAATATTTGTCAGCTTAGTAGTTTTGAAAAGTTCTGCGTGAAATGGCTCTTCACTTTAGGCTATTATTTCAACATCCTCAGACAGCTAGAATTGTTGGAATTCACGAAAAAGTTAGATAAGAAAGTTGTTTACCTTTAAACTGGGTTTTCTTCCTTTCCTGCCTGTTGTGTGGATAGGAGTTTGAGGAAGGGGTTACCCACATACATGCACACACCCCTACAATCTCAATCAACACTCACAACACACGCACGCACTTACCACACATGCACTCAATCTCACACATGCTTAAAATGCCAGGGCATTGTATGTTATGTTCCAAGTACAGGTAAATGGGATTAATGTAGTTTGGTGTTTGTTGATTGATATAGACATTGTGGACCAAAGGGCTTGTTTCTAATCTGTTTGAGTCTATGACACACATTCAATCTCTCACACACACTCACTCACCACACAATCATTCACACACACTCACATCCACTCATACATTCACATTCACTCTCACATACATACTCGATCTCTCACTCTCTCACTGTCACACCTCACCTTTGAGAGGGAGGAAATCGGGTCCTGAAGGGCTCACATGATTGTCTTCATCTGGGCAGCCAATGCATGCCTGCAAAGGCTGTCTTCTGGACCACAGTAAATCTATTTTCCGGCTTCCAAAGGTGCCACAGTCAGTGATGACTAAGGAGAAACAAAATTGAATAGAAATCCAGCCAGGTCAGTTTTGGTCCCAAATCTAGACAAAGTTCCCAGGGAGAAATGTTGGCTGTTCCTGTGCTTTCTGGCAGTGGCCGAAGATGACAGCTTGGTTTGTACAATAGTGACTCTTAAGCTTTTCGTTGTCTGCCTTCAAGTTTCATTATATGTTTCAATGTCAAATTTACCATACCACTGGTAAAATGCCAACAACAGTGGAAAGAGTCCCTTCATAGGCCAATGAAGTTGCACAATTGATACATGAACAGGATATCCATAATGACCTTCTCCACTGTATCTATTGTGCCATGGTGGCAAGAAGGTGACAAAAACTCTAAAGCCCCACTTAACGTCAACATATTCTGACATTCTTACCTCTTATGCTGCCCTTGCAGGTCGTAACAAATTCAAACCAAGGTATGCATAACGCTCAGTTATGCACCCAAATTATCAGGTTAGCAAATAGCTCCTGTTGTCCTTTTGGCTCAAATGCAATTGGTACAACAGAATGCTGCAGAATGGAAATGTCATAGCTACTGCCAGAATCCGAACCCATATCCTGAAAGGTGCTCCATTATGGATGTACATTTGCTGGGTGAAGTGACAATGGAATGCCAGCACACAGCAGAATTGACATGCAGCTGCAACAAAGCATGGTGCAAGCAAAGAATGCCATCTTGCTCCATGAGGAAGCCTGCAAAAAGATCAGGCAGCTAATGTATTCAGTCTACTTGATTGTCTCCAGTAACACAGGGTGAAACACAGTTAACTCTGTTTGAATAGTCTTGTAATGTCAGTTGTGGAATATAAATGATAAACTTCAAGGTGCTGCTGAAGAGCCAGCTGATTGGTTTAAATGGTACTGGTGGGAGAATCCTTCCACCTTCTTAACACATGCCCAGTTGAGCTTAAATGCGTTGAGCTCCAGAATGGCAGTGTTGGTGCCACTAATTGACCTCAGACCCTGCCTGCTTACTTCTGACAGTTGGTCACTGTGTATGCATTAATGCTTGCAACAGAATCTGATGTGCTTCACATTTTAAGTGTGCATGCAAGTTACAGATTCCATTCTTAAACCCTAAGGACTTGTACCACTGAAAAATAACTGAAAACAATACAATTGAGTATTGAGCCTGATTATTCTCCCTAATGGATTAATGCAGTTTTTTTGTTGCTTTTAGTATTTGATGAATTTACTTAAATTTTTCATCAAGTGTGATCTCCCACTGTCACTTGGCAGGAGAATGTCAGAGCCCTCCAGAGGAATGATATAAATGTCTGTTTACTTTGAAGCTCTAGGAATTTTGCTGATCTCCTGTCACATACATGTTGGGATATTGGGACAAAATCCTATGGAAATTTGAGGTGATTTGCAATACAATCCTTTCTGAAGATGCAGCCCTATTCACACATATCTGGCAGTATTTCATGCTGTGTCCAAAATACTGCAACAAATTATTTTGTAAGGTTCCATTCTAATGTTGGGTCTCCATGCTATAACCCTGTCTGAAAATTCAAAGCCTTATTTCAATGATTTCACCCTTCCCAACTTCTGCAATCTCATCCAGCCCTAAAGCCTTCCAAGAGATGGATATAGCTGCATTCTTTCTATTCTAGCTTCTTGAGAATTCCTGGTTTCAATCACTCCATCTTTGATATTGTACTTTCAGCCTTCAGGACCCTAAACTCTGGAATTCACTCCTTAAGTATCTATGGCTCTCTATGTCTCTTTAAGAAGCTTTTAAACTGACTCTAAATTTTTCATTACCTGCCTTCAAGTTTCATGATATGATTCAAGTCACATTATGTTTGATCATATTCCTGTGAAGCACTTTGCACTATTTTGCTACAATAGAGGCATTACATAATTCAAGTCCCTGTTGGTGTCACAGCTGCTTCCCTGTAATTTCCACAGGTATTATACAGCAGGAGATGACAGAACTTTAGAGGAAAAACAAAAATAGCAATTAAAAAATGACTTTTACATCATTCCTCTGCCAAATTTATACCACAATATCAGAAGAAGACTGGGGAATAGTGTAGATGCTACTGCACACTCTATCATTATTTCAGTAAAATTACAATAAAAGTGACAGATATCACTGACATAAATAAACGTGAATTTAAAATAAAAACAGGAAAATCTGGAGAAACTCAACAGGTTTGGCAGAATCAATGATGAGAGAAACAGAGTTAATGGTTCAAATTAAATCTGACTCTTCTTTGGACTTCACTCACAGGCTCACATTCTCAAAATACTCACATTAATTGGTGCCAATAATTGTATTTTTAACTAGAACACTAACTTATTTCATATGTTTCATCAATTTAAGATTGGGCGAAGCCAGGTCCGATGTAATGCTATTTTTAGAATTAAACTCGCTTTGAGAAGCATCAATTGGGATGGATTTATTCAAATGTGATTTTCCAAATATCTTGCAATTGCCTGAACCAGAGTTGATAACAAAATCTCACGAGTAATTTGCTACTGTGTCACAGTGTTTAAAATCAACAAAACTTGCCCCTCAATAATCAGCAATGATTCCTAGATACTATATTGCAGGCTGCTTCCTTGCTGGAAGCAAAGAGGCAAACAGATGACAAAAGAACTCCAAGCTGCAAACAAGTGCAAATGTCTGAAAGAAAAGTGCACTTCAGCCCATAACAGATGTCAATGTTGCCACCAGGATGCAAATGAGAAACATGAAATCACGCGGTGAATTTGATTCAGATTACATTTTGGTGGAGGTAAGAGTAAAATCACTTTACTTTGGATTATATTTCAAAGCAGAGAATTTAATCCAGGTGACAGCAACCTCATCTACTGGTTAGGGAGATAGTGAGAGGGCAGCACAGTGTCTCAGCGGTAAGCACTGCTGCCTCACAGCACCATGGACCTCAGTTTGATTCCAGCCTCGGGTGACTGTCTGTGTGGAGTTTGCATGTTCTCCCTGTGTGGATATCCTCTGGGTGTTTCAATTTCCTCCCACAGCCCAAAGATGTGTAGGTTAGGAGGATTAGCCATGCTAAATTACCTCATAGTATCTGGGGATATGTAGTCTCAATGGATTAACTATCGTAAATGTGGGATTACAGGTATAGGGTGGATCTGGATGTGATGCTCTTTGGAGGGTCGGTGCAGACATAATAGGTTAAATTTCCTCTATCTTCACTGTAGGGATTCTATGACAGCATTAAGTCTCCTCTACTGGGGCAATGGTACACTGGGATTAAGTTCCTGTCAGTCTGGTCTTTCTGGGATTAAGGTCCCCGAGAATGGAAATCTTGCTCCCATCCTTGAGAACCACCAGTCAGTTAGAGGCAACAACAAGCAAGGAAGTGACAACTGCCAGGGGCCAATTTCAATGAGAAACCTGTGATCAAAGCTGATTGAGGGAAAGATTGGGATGTCTGGTTTGTATAAAAGATAGTATATGAGCGGGACCCTGAGAGAACATTGCTGGAGACCCAAAGAAGTGGGAGACAGAGCAATGAATTTTGAAGAAGAGGGAAAGAGGAAAATAAGCGAGTGATTGGATGGTGAGGATTTCTTTTGGATTTTTCTTACATTAGGGCACTAAGATAAGCAGGGGCCTGGGAGATGAAAAAATAATCAGAATTTTAAAAGGCATCAAGACTGAAACTAAAGATTTAAAAAGAACAGGAGTTGAGAGCAAAGACTCAAAAATCACAGGGCTAAGAGCCAGTGCTGAGTTGGATCAAACTTGTCACAAGGCAAGGAGTTACGTGGGAGTGAGTTTTCTAAGATTTTAAATTAATCTAAGTTAATGAAACATAAATTAAGGATAAATTGATACAGTAGTATAGATATTTAAAGCTGAAACCAGTTTTATGATTTTCATGTAATTACAAACAATGTTTGATTACTTCATCAGAAGTACATGATAAAATTATAATTTAAAAAAACAAGGGACAGCGATACAAACGAGTCTAGAAATTTTCAGTAAATTAAAATCCAAGACTCATAGAAAATAAAAATTAAGTAAAATGTTTCACTGTATAAAACAAAGTCATGTCAGCAAAAGAGAATCAGCTGCTTTGGTGCGTAGCTGGTGAACGTTTATTTCTTTACATGTTTTATTGTCAAATACATTGGACCATGAGAGACGAGCACAGAATGTGCATCTTTTTCCATGTGTGAATTCCAGAATTTTTCTCATTTCCTGTATAAGGACACACACAGGAAGTGTCATCAACAGCAGCAACTTGAGATCTGAGTTCGTAAGCTTGAGCAGCAGCTGTCACATTCATGAGGTTGTAACTCATACACTTTTTAATACGGTCATAACTCAGTTTGGGGGTTTGCTGAGAGAATGGGAATCAAGCAATCACAAAGAACAAACCATGTAGTCCAAAAGTCGCCTGAGTGCATGTCTCCCTTCCATCAGTATTCATTCTGAATACTGATGGAGTGATGGTTCATCTGGGATGTGTCACCAGAGCCAAGTGTCTGACATCATGATTGATCCAGCTATAAGAGGAAGCATTAGGAAGTTTGGAAAACAATATTGACAGGGATTGAATAATCTGGGGCAAGGATAAGTGTTTCTGCGGCTATAGATACAGATCCAGGATGCGTTGTTGCCTCAAAGGTACCATGGCCAAATATGTCACTGAATGGATCTGCAGGCTGCAGATCCCTGTAAGATTCTGCTCCCTATTTTCTTATGGCCACCTGTACCAAAAGCTCATCAACCTTACTTATCACAATGCAGCATTCACATTCATACATAGCCAGCCTAATTTACATTTTATTACATTCTGTCTTATTTTGACCACACCTATGCCTTCCTATTTCTTAGTCCAGCATTATCTGTCTCTCCCAATGCTATGTGCATCTTAGTATTCCTCTGGAATATTACTTCTATTTCTCATGGCTCTGCCACATTAGTTGAAACATTTCCCGATAGCATTAGCAAATTTTCCCACCAGGAAATTGTCCTGGCTCTGTTCAAGTACAACTTGTCTGGAATTTATCTCCATATTCCAAGAATCTAAAGCACTTTCTCTGGCACCATTTGTCCAGTCACACATTCATCTGCTCTATTCTCTTATTCCCACACTCACTTGCACATTGTAGCAGGGAAAAACTAGAGATTATTACTTCCCATTGCCTCTTGCTAGATTCCCTCCCAGCTCCCCAACCTCATACATTTTTTATTCATTCTTAGGATGAGGGCATCTCTGGCTCGGCAGCATTTATTGCTCAGAGGGCAGTTAAGAGTCAACCACATTGCTGTGGGTCTGGAATCACATGTAGGCCAGACCAGGTAAGGATGGCAGTTTCCTTCCCTGAAGGGCATTAGTAGACCAGATGGGTTTTTCCAACAATCAACAATGGATTCATGGTCATCATTAGACTCTTAATTCCAGATATTTATTGAATTCAAATTTCACCATCTGCCTTGGCGAGATTCAAACTCAGGACCCCAGACCATTATCTGGGTCTCTGGATGACCAGTCCAGCGATAATACCACTAGGCCATCACTGTGGGACCATACCAGACTTTCTAGCTTTGACTTTGTTACTGATGTGGACCATGACTGTTGGCTGTTTTATCTGTCCTGTCAGAGCATTCTGTGCCTCATGGCACATCTATCCACTTACATGACACTTCTGCACAAAGCAGTCATTATTGTTTCGCTGCAACAAGGGCACTCTGCCCTCAGGGACATGCACCCAGCTCAGGTACTGGACCGGGCTGCAACTCCAGGCTCTTTGTTTACTGTCATAACACTCATTCACTTTGATCCTACACGGTTGCTCACAGCATCCCTGCCTTTCATTGTCTTGTTTTGCCTTGTTGCACTTTGCCCCTCAGCCAGAGATATAAGGCTCATACTATTTAGTCACAATGCTTATGCTTAGAATCCCTACAGTGTGGAAACAGACCCTTTGGCCCAACAAGTCCACAGCGACCCTCAGAGCATCCCACCCAGATCCATCTCCCAATAATCCACATAATTGACACATCCCTGAACACTAAGGGCAATTTAGCATGGCCAATCCACCTAGCCTGCACATCTTTGGACTGTGGGAGGAAACCGGAGCACCCGAAGGAAACCCACGCAGACACGGGGAGAACGTGCAAACTCCACACAGACAGTCACCCGAGGGTGGAATCGAACCTGGGCCCTGGCGCTGTGAGGCAGCAGTGCTAACCACCCCTCAGAGAGCTATACAGCACAATAACAGAACCTTCGATCTAACTTGTCCACTCCAACCAGACATCCTTAACTGATCTAGTCCCATTTGCCAGCATTTGGCCCACATCCCTCTCAACCCTTCCCATTTTCATACCCATCCAAATGCCTTTTGAACATTGTAATTGTACCCACCTCTACCACATCCTCTGACACCTCATTCCATACACACACCACCCTCTGCATGAGAAAGTTGCCCTTTAGGTCCCTTTTAAATTTTTCTCCTCTCACCTTAAAGCTATGCTCTCTAGTTTTCTGTCGTGTCTTGCCTTTTAGAGTAGACCCAAAGGCACCAAGCTCTAGTCAATTCAAATCTGAGGAGACAGCCTTTGGTCAGAGATCCCATACAGTAAGTCAAGTAACCAGTCCAGAGGCTTGGACATAGTAAGTCACTGTTCGGTATGGTCAGAGTCAAGATACTCTTCACCAAAGAGGTATGGAAAGAAATATTGGGCAACTGACCACCCACCTTCAGGCTTTCAGTCTTTCAGCCTTAATATGGGTGGTTTTGTTCTGGAATGAGAGAAAAGTGGGTATTAAAGGAGATGAAAGTGGGCGGCACAGCGGCTACTATAGTGCATTGGAAGTGTTCTTAGCAAGTGATTAGGCAAAGCTGAAGGTATGGAGAGGCAGGGATTTCAGTGAGTGACAGCAAGTGAGGGAAGATGTTGCAGGCGAAAGTGAGACTGATAGAGCATGAGCACAGAATACAAAAGCAAGAATGTTAAATAGACTGCATTGATTCTAGAAGGCAGCTCACAACCACCTTCTAAAGAGCAATCTGGGATGGGCAATAAATACTGGCTAGCAACACCCACATCTTGTAGAAACTTATTAAAAAAGAAAATAATGGTTTGGGTTTGTTGTATCTAATCTTAAGCACCAAACATGATGAAGAATGTGAAGGTATCAGAGAAGGTGCACAAAAGATTATTGAGAATGCCTAGAGGGCTGAGGAAAATCAGCTATATAAATAGGTTGGAGAAGCTAAAGCTGTTCACCATGACAGCAAGCTGTAAAGAAATTTGACAGCAGTGAAAGGACTCCAATTTATGGTGGTTGACAAAAGAAGCAATGGGAACATGAGGATTTTTTTTTAACAAAGTACAAGTTATGATCTGAAATGCACTCCCAGAGAGTGTGGTAGAGGCATATTCATAGATCATAGAACCCCTACAGTATGGAAACAGGCCCTTCAACCCAACAAGTCCACACCAACCCTCAGAGTATCCCACCCAGACCATCCTCCGGATCTATACATCCCTGTACACTGTGGGCAATTTAGCATGTCCAATTCAACTAGCCTGCACATCTTTGGACTGTGGGAGGAAACCGGAGCACCCAGAGGAAACCCACGCAGACTTGAAGAGAACGTGCAAACTCCACACAGACAGTTGCCCAAGGGTGGAATCAAACCCGGGTCCCTGGTGTTGTGAAGCAGCAGTGCTAACCACTGAGCCACCATGCCACTTCCAAATCATGTTGTTCAAAATTCAATTGTGTTTTTCAAACGAGAATAAGATCATTTTCTGAAGAGGAAATGTTTTGAAGGCAATGAACTATAAGGGTCTGAAAAGACTCTGAAAAGTTTTAGTGTCAGGAAGAGCCTGAGTAAAACCATCCACTGTCACGATGTCAGTGATTACATGGGAAGGACAGCTTGCATGAACTTCAAGGGAGTCAGACATATCACTGTGATGTGTACATTGTTTATAAGTTTGCCATAATCTATTGTCTGTTAACATTCGGAAGACTCAGTAAACTCTGCTAGCTGGATTCTACGGGTGAACAGCCTGCATTTCCAGCTACTCAATAGATTAAGGCAGCAGAGTGACAGTTAATTGGTCAGTGCAAACAACAAAAGGCTGACTGATCTTCTTCTATACTGTACGTATTCTGTCACTGTGTAATTCAATGATTCTATGAATGGTTGTCTTATTCCCATTGAGGTTATGTAAGCCATCAAGACCTGTCTGGCTTGTATAAAAAGAACACCTTGTACCCACAGAGCACTGTTAAGGTAGATAAACAACCCTTGAAGCATCAGAGGTGTTCAATCAGGGACAAATTGATGCTGAGCTAAATAAAGAGGGAGCGTAGGTGTTGGCATATAAATAGACCTTTTAAGACTTGAAGAAAATCCATCAATAAGAATAGAAGAAAGAACTTTTAGCATGGGTGTGTGTGCTCACCATTTTAAAATGTGATCAGCATCTGATAAAATGGCTGAGCATGTGTCAAACTTATGTGAATCTCCATATAAGTTTGCACTGAATGCTTGATCCTTTATGCCTAGTTATAAGATACCAGTAAGTTAAAACATACATTTGCAGGATGAAAATTGAGACCCACTACTAATGTGAGCTAACAAGGTGTAGAGCTGGATGAACACATCACTTCTACCAGTTGAGGTTATGTAAGCCATCAAGTGCTGTCTGGCTTGTATAAAAAGAACTCCTCTGATGCTTCAAGGGTTGTTTATCTACCTTAACTTTTTTTTTTTTTTTTTTTTTTTTTTTTTTTTTTTTTTTTTT
>NC_063332.1:157595328-157658750 GCF_021869965.1 Rhincodon typus | reverse complement strand
TGCTCCTCTGATGCTGCTTGGCCTGCTGTGTTCATCCAGCTCTACACTTTGTTATCTCAGATTCTCCAGCATCTGCAGTTCCTACTATCTAATGTGAGCTACGTTTCTTCAAATCTTCCTGTTGCAATGCAGACTGCCAAGGTCCATGTGCAGCAGCGACTTTGGAACTGAAGGCAATGTTTTCCTATGCCTCATAGCCATGCAATTTAGAGAGAATGCTGAATGTGAAAACAGCATGTTGCTGCTGAAAAAGAAATCAAATTACATGCGAGAAATAAATAGTAACATTTTGAAAAATATTCATATTACAGAGGAGGTGGTGCTGGGTGTCTTAAAATTATAAAGATGGATAAATCCCTGGGGCTGGATCAGATATACTCTCGAAAATTGTGGGAAGCTAGGGAAGTGCTTGCAAAACCTTTTGCTGAGATAGTTGTCTCATTGGAAGCCACAGGTAAGACGGCAGAAGACTGGAGGTTAGCTAACGTTGTGTCATTATTCAAGAAAAGTGGTTAGGAAAAGCCAGGGAGCTGTAGACTGGTGAGTCTGACATTAGTAGTGGACAAGTTATCGCAGGGGATTCTGAGGAATAGGATTTACATGTAGTTGAAAAGACAAGGACTGATTAGGGATAGCCAACATGGCTCTGTGTGTGGGAAATCGTGTCTCACTAACTTGATTGAGTTATTTGAAGAAGTGACAAACAGGATTGATGATGGCAGTGTGGTGGATGTTGTCTAAATGGACTTCAGTAAGGTATTCAATTAGGTTCAACATGGTAGGCTGGTTAACAAGGTCAGATCACATGGAATACAGGGAGAGCTAGCCATTTGAATACAAAATTAACTAGAAGCTAGGTGACAGAGGGTGGTGGTAAAGGGTTGCTTTTCATATTGGAGGCCTGTGACCAGTGGTGTACTGCGGGGAATGGTCCTGGGCCCACTGCTTTTTGTAATTTATATAAAAGATTTGGATGTGAATATAGGAAGTATGGTAAATGAATTTGTGGACGACACCAAAATTTGTAGTATAGTGGATAGTGAAGAATGTTATCTCGGAGTACAACGGGACTTTGATCAGATGGGCAAATGGGCTGAGGAGTGGCAGGTGGAGTTTAATCGAGATAAATGTGAGGTGCTACATCTTGGTAGGGCAAACCAAGGCAGGACTTATAAGTTTAGTAGTAAGTTCCTGAGGAGAGTTGCCAAACAATGGGACGTTGGAGTGCAGGTGCATTGTTCCTTCGATGTGGAGTTGCAGATAGGCAGGATAATGAAAAAGGCATTGGTACACTTGCCTTTATTGGTAAGTGCACTGAGTATGGGAGTTGGGAGGTCATGTTGTGGCTGTATAGGACACTGGTTAGGCCATTTTTGGAGTACTGGATTCAGTTTGGTCTTCTTGCTATAGGAAAGATGTTGTTAAACTTGAAAAGGTTCAGAAAATATTTACAAGGAGGCTGCCAGGGTTGGAAGGTTTGAGCTATGAAGAGAAGGTGAATAGGCTAGGACTATTTTCTCTCGAGCATCAGAGGCTGAAGGGTGGCCTTATGGAGGTTTTAAAAATCACGAGGGCACAGATATAATGAATAGTTACGGTATTTTACCCAGGGCAGGGGAGTCCAAAACTAGAGGGCATAGGTTTAAGGTGAAAGGGGAAAGATTTAAAAAGGACATAAGGGACAACTTTTTCATGTAAAAGGTGGTGCGTGTATGGAATAAGCTGCTAGAGGAAGTGGTGGAGGCTGATTCAATTACAACATTTAAAAGGTATCTGGATGGGTATATGAATAGGAAGGGTTTGGAGGATATGGTCCAAATGCTGGCAAATAGGACCAGATTAACTTAGGATATCTGGTTGGCATGAATGATTTGGACTGAAGAGTCTGTTTCTGTGCTGTATATCTCTCTGACTCTACAACTATAACTTATATGGCATGACTTATGGTATTAGTTTGAATGGAGTTTAAGGTGTGTCTTCAAGGAGAGGAAAGAGTTCTTTGGTATGGAATTCAACAGCTGTGTTATAGGTTGTTAAAGGTACCATTATCTTAGCAGGGCAAAGGAATAGGAAATGACAAAAGTCTAGGGTCAAGAGAATGTATAGTTTAGAGAAATTTGTTGGCTTGGAGAGGTCGTCTTGTGGAAAGATGGTGGCATATCTCCCTCAGAGGCAGAAGTTCTGCATTCAAGTCCCATTCAAGGAATTGATGACCATGGAGAGTAGAGTCATGCCTGTCCAGATCCTTCCAACACACCCAGTAACTGGTGGTATGAATGGGAGAGATTCTTGTTCATCCTTGTGATGAAAAGAATTTCAAAGCTTGACTATCACTATTCATAATTGCAACAGACATATAAATGCATACTTTTTCTCGGCAAAGTTTATGCATTGGAGTCTGGTTGGATCAGTTGGTTGGATGGCTGATATGGATTAAAGTAATGCCAACACTGATGGATTTGATCCCCATTCTAGCTACCATGGATTCTGGGCCGTACCCTACTCTGGTGGAGATTGTGGTAAAAGGATTTGGATCTCTCTTTGGGAAAAGAATACATGGAGAATAAATAGGAGGTTACAGAGTCAGGGAAGAATTTTAACATTAAGTTGAGACCTTTAAATTTGGGACATTGGGAAATCAAGAGTTAAAGTAGTTCAGCAAGAAAAGAGGACATATAGTCGGGAAATAATGCAGTATTTTACAAAGGAATGAGGAATAGAGATTAGATAAGTTTAAGAGTGAAAAATGGAAAGCCGGTGAAAAGGAGATTGGAATAATCAAGTTCAGACTTGGCAAAGGCATGGATGATGACTCCAGTAGCAGCTATGAATTGAGTTATGGGAGGAGGTGATTTACTGTTCTGAAGTTCCTAACAATCTGATTCAGTTTGAGACAATGTTCTAGGACAGGGAGGAACTCACTGAAAAGAACATTGAATTTGTGATAATGCCAAAGACAATGGTTCTGCTTGGTTGTTTACCAACAAATGTAGCCAACACCTTGGCCGTCAATGAAGTTGTCATGATAAATTTATTATTCTTTTAACTTGTGCTATGTCTTTTAAATTCAGTGAATGGGATCTTACAAGACCCTGTACAATGTGGGCCACGGTGAGAAATTTGGAAGTCACATAAGAAGTCAAACAAGGCCTACTTTGATCTTAAGAGCAACTGGCAACAAATGTCTACAGAGCTCTGGGCATTAAGACAGGATTCTCACTAAAAAGGGGTGGGATGCCTTTTAATGGGGGTTATTGCTTGTTATCGCCTTCATTAACTCCAAATCTTTGCCTCACTAATATGTAGTTGTTTTTCTTGCCTCCCTGTGGGAGGAAACCAGGCAGTGTGAATTCCCTACATGAAAGTCAAAGCATTACCTCATGACTCCAGCTTGCTGTTTGCTCCTGCAACATCTCAGGCTGGCTCCAAAGCAGCAGCTTCACATACCCCTACATCCAAGGACACTGCTATCGAACAACTCCTCATTTGTCATAATCCTTGTGGCGCCTCTCTGATCCATTTGCAGGGTATTTTTGAATGTTAAATGTATTTTAAGGCACACCAGCAACTAGCTTTGCTGTGTCATGCATTTAAGTGTTTTGGCTTCTCAGCCAAAGCCTAAGGATTCATAGTTTTTTTTTTAATTCAATCATGTGATGAGAGCATCACTGGCCAGCCCAGCATTTATCGTCAATCCCTAGTTACCCACAGTGGGCAGTTATGAGTCAACCACATCCACTGTGATCTGCTATCACTTGTCTAGGACAATGCAGTGGGTGGATTGAGTTTGTGTCAATCTTGATGAGCAAAGGCACAGCCCTTACTTCTGCCAGAAAGCCTAGTGCATGAAAGTGGTACTAGTGTAGATTGAGTGTATTTTTGGCTGTACAGACCCAATGGGCCAAAGGTTTCCTTCTGTACTGTATGATTCTATGAAAAGGAGGCCATTGAAGGCAGAAATGCATCAAACATGCATTTGCAGAATGCAACTACATTTCCTTTGGAATCATGTCATTGTGCATTCAGCGGACAAGTATTTGGGATTCAAATGCCGGTCAATAGAAATGTCCATATATCATTGATCCTCATGAATTTCACATAAGCAATGCAATGAAGCAGAAATTATCATCACTGACTTTAAAAGAGGCAGATACAGTTCTCGCACCACTTCTAAGGGTGCTATGGGAGATGGAACAAGTACTACTTACAGTTACATCGTGATTGCTAAGATATATGCTATAGTATACAATGAGAGCTTTCATAACAATTGCGGAACTGGGAATGGGAAGGATTCAGGGCTCATGGAACAATCCTGATATGCTGTTCTGCGACGGTTGCTCAGTTGGACCTGCACATCTACAAAGTAGGTTCTTATCCCAAAACACCATGATAACTTGATACACATCCCTCGTTGAATGTCTCATTGTATGGAGGAGTGTGTGCAGCTGTCCTTTTAAGGGTATGCTAGCACAGACACTTCTTAGAGCTAAGAACCTGTTCTGTTCTTTCTGTTCAAACACAGGTTATAGGCAGCAAGGGTGTTGGAACCAGCTGCAGTTAGAATGCCTGTTGCTGTGGTTGGTTTGCTGAGAAGAAGGAACAGAGGCAGTAGCAAGCCCAGAGGCATCAGCAAGCCACCACACAGGGTGATGTGCAGCTCAGCTAGAGGTCACACAATGTGGAGCTGGATGAACACAGCAGGCCAGGCGGCATCAGAGGAGCTGGAAAGTTGACTTTTCGGGTCGGGACCCTTCTGTTCCTCCAGCTCCACACTGTGTTATCTCTGACTCCAGCATCGACAGTTCTTACTATCTCTCAGCTTGAGGTCAGAGCTGCAGTCTCTCAGGATGTTGCAAGACAACTGAGGGGCCAGAGTCTTTCACTTCAAATCTATTTCCTGCCCTATCCTCATAACCCTTGGTTCACCTCCTGATCAATAATCAATTTACCTCAGCCTTAAATGTCAAAGTTGTAGCCTGGGAAGTAAGATTCAGCTTCCCCCAGGTGTAGGGCACCTTTAACTGCACATACATCGTACTGAGGGGGCCATATCATTATGCAGTGGTATTCATTGATAGAAATGAGTTCCATTCCCTTAATCGGTGATCTGTGATCACTACTCTGAGATGTGTGCCCTGCAGCCTAGCAGTTGCCATTATTCCTTTATCCTGGAGAACTCTCATGATCCTGCTACATTTGGGGCCTTACAAGGCTGTTTACTGGGGCACAAAGTCCACCTTTCCATTTTTGTGCTTACCTAATTTCGCCTTAAATGTGTCTCTGCTATTTGTCTCTATTACTCTTTGCAGCAGTATGTTCCATATCCTTCTTTGTATTGGGTAATAAAGTTTCTCCCAGATTTTCTATTGGGTTTATCAAGTATTTCCTTATATTCATACTGTCTAATTCTTGATTAATTTACAATATCTTCCACTGCATTGAAGTCTTCTATGAGGACATCCCTCAGCCTTTTCTTTCCAGAAGCTGCAGTACCAGCTTGTACAGCCTTTTCCCTTAGTTCTGGTTTATGTGTCTGCTTTGCAGTTTGAGCAATACTTCTATATGCCCCTTCCAATCTGGAGAACAGAACTGTACACAATTATCCGAATATGTCCACCTTGGTCCAGTCAAGGTTCATACAAGTTCAACATAACCTCCCTGTTGTTCAGTTCCATCGCTGAGGAAAGGTACCCCATAGATGGTTTGCTTTTTAAAAACTATCCTGTATCGCTACATATAGGGATGTATAGCTAATATTTGGTCTCTTTATTCTTCCTATCAAAATAAACCACCTCATGCCATGAATTGACTTTCATTTGTCAATTATATGCCTGTGCAACAAGTGGATTAAATTTTCCTGTCTATTTTGTTGTTCTTCCTTTATATTGATTGCTCTTCAAACTTGTTGATGTGTGCACATTCCAGAATAACACATTTCATTCCCCAGGAACAAATGATGAAACTAACGTTATAGATCTTCAAGAACATAGAACAGCACAGCACAGGAACGGGCCCTTCGGCCCATGATGTTGTGCTGAACATGACGCCAAGTTAAACTGACCCCTTTTGCCCATAGTCCATATTCCTCCATTCCTTGCTTATTCATGTGATTTTCTAAAGGCCCCTTAAACACCCCTATCAGATCTGCCTCCACCACTACCCCTGACAGTGTGTTCCAGGCACCTACCACTCTATGTAAAAAAAACTTGCCCTCACATCTCCTTTGAAAGTTTCCTCTCTTACCTTAAATGCATGCCCCCGAGTATCAGACTTATTAACTCCGAGAAAAAAGTTTCTGTCTGTCAACCCTATCTATGCCTCTTACAATTATATAAACTTCTGTCAGGACTTCCCCCAGCCTCCGCCACTCCAAAGTAAACAAACCTAGTCTGTCCAGCCTCTCCTTATAGCTATACTGTGTAATCCAGGCAGCATCCTGGTAAACCTCTTTTGCACCCTCTCTGAGGCATCCACATTATCCTATAGTGTGGCAACCAGAACTGAACACAACACTCCTAAGTGTGGCTTAAACAAACTTTTATAAAGCTGCAACATCACTTCCTGACTCTAAGGTGCATCTTTTTCGAGCTGAGTAGATTCCCTTAATTAATTTTTTTGCTTTGCAGCCAGCCTGCTATCCATTCTGTTACTTGTCGCCTGAGTCCACATGCTCTTATTTAAACCATAGGTATACTTTGCAAAAATCCATAGATATTACATCTACTGTGTAGACCTTGCTATTCTTTCTTTTACTTCTTCAAAGAATTGAATGAGGCTGGTCAAGCATGACTGTCCCTTTTGAAATCTGTGCTCATTGCTCTTTGCTAAAGTTTTTCAGTTACTCGATTTTTTTTTCTATTGCATCTTCGAGCAAAGATTCCATTATCTTTCCTACCACTGACATTAAGCTAACTGGTCTATTGGTTCTGGATGTGTTCTATCTCTGTTTCAAATATGGGAGTAGCAAAAACTGAGTGAAAAGGGATTAATGTGAAAAATACTATCGCAGATACACCTAAAAATGTTAAACGTCTGAATGAAAATAGACGTATGTTCTCCCTAAAGAATCCACCATTAATTCATCATAAAATTCCTAATATATGTTTGTTCCATTTTGTTTCAACTGTATGATTGTTTTGAAAGAAAATAACAGTGGCATTCTCCTGGCATTCACAAAATCCTCAAATCTTATTCTCATGTTTTAAAAATAGAGGAGAAATGTCAAACCAATCTACTAAATTGCAGGTCAGTGTGAGTTAATCTGATCTGCCCTCATGATATGTTGTAGATGCACTGAAGAGCTTTTACCTTCAGCAGGGCATTTGTACTGATTGGCAATACTCATATTAGCTTCTGTACTGTAAGCACTGGATATGAGAAACATAATACAAAAGGATTCAGCAGATATTTATTACAACTTTGGGTACCTACATTTATTATAATCATTGTTGTGTCTAGACCAGTACAGAGCAACAGTTGCAAACTATTTCACATTTCTCTTAGCATCTCATGCTGCAAGTGGTATTAGGATGGAGACTGAGAGCTCTATACCATCAGTTATATAAGATACATTGAAGGTGTAACAACATTTCCTGATTTGGTGATCACATGCCTATCTGGAGAAGTACGTGTTATTTCTATTTGTTGTTGCTTGACCACTTGGATGCCTTGCTGTTGATTGTTGCTACTCAACATCATTACACCAATGATTAGAGTTTTCTTCCTCACTCTCTTTGTGTATGATTAGTCTGCTGTAAATGGGCCTGAGCTGGCTTCTATTCCTTCACATTGTAGCTCTACAATGAGTAAAGACGACATATGACTGGGGCTGATTGCATATCCTTGCTGGTGACCAAGTATTTGTGACTCGATTTCTGATCCACACTCTTCCATCTGGTGCATTGTGCAGCAGTTCTGCACCTGTTCATTATGTATCTCTTTCAGTGTCCTCTATCTTTGAAGAAGTATGTCCTGAATCTCAGAATCTGCCTAATCCCTAGCCAGTACACAAATTCATGTGCTAGTAGTCTTCTGCACATCATACCCATGTGTCCCTGTTGTAATGTGGACACAACATCTTGGAATAATATTTTTGGTATTAGGACTCTCTTAGTTTTGAGGATGCTTTTGCCGTGTCATACCACGTTCACCACTGTATGTCCAACATGAATGAATATTCTCAGGAGCCTCTTTAATCCTGTCAGGCCATCCTAGGTCTTCTGCAGCTCTTGTAGTTGCTTAGATTGAGCATTGCTAATTAAAATATTTCATTCTGGCTCTGCCAAAGTGTAACAAGTATAGTCACAGATCGCATTCCAATTTATAGCATCGAGCATCCATGTGCGGCTGAAGAGAGATGATTTGGTTTTGGATAATCTGCTCAATGCATCGGACGTAGTCATCCTGGTACATGCATTGTATCTGATTATAATATCATATCCTTTCACTTTGACAAGTAAATGCTGCAAACATGGCTTGCACCTGCTAGCAGTTTATGGCAGATCATTTCTAGGAGCTTATGGTTTGTTTCAACAGTTAACTTCTTACGAATAAATAAGTGTGAAACTGAATGAGGCTGAATACCAGAGATAATGTTCTGTGCTCAGGCTCGGAGAAGTTTGCTTATGGTAACAACAACAGGATTTTTGAATTAAAAGCAATTGGTTTTTATCTTGTAAAAGACATGATCCTATGCTGATTTGGGATGATTTCACCTCCTGAATTGTATCTTTAGTGTTGCCATGGTGTTGCATTTAGCAAGATTCTGTTCACACACCTTGAGAAAATTGGTAATCATCTTGCCACACATAGAGGACATCCTTCTTGAACAAATCTCTCAGTTGAGATGACTTTTCCACCAAATTGGGAATTTATAGAGACAGGAAATTTACAAATCTGAGGCATAGTCAAAATCTCCTTTATCCTGAGAGGCCAGATTTTTTTGAACATCCACCTGTTACTTGGATTGGGATGGACTCCAGGGGTGCAGCACATGGACCCAATAAAGTTTACCTGGCTGATTCTGGGCTGACTCTTTGTGCTGTTAAATGTCAGACCATGTTGTGGCACTGCTTGAAGCAGTATGTGCAGGTTGTAGTCATGCTCTAACTTTTTCTTACCCATGACTGTAATATTGTCAGCTATGCACAGCACATTTCCAATAATCTTATTCATACGAAACAGGGCTTCGCCAAATGATAGCCCAAATACAGCTATTGGAAACAGAACCATCTAAATGGCATCCAAAATATCACGAGATCTTGGGATTCTTCTGGGAGATGGACAGATAAGTAGCCATGTTTTACATCTGGTTTCAAGAAGAACCTTGCCCTGAAAATTTTAGGAATTAATTTTTCCAGCGCTCATATTTAACATGGGTACCTTTGACAGGAAGCTTTGAGGGTCATTGGGCTTAGGCATATTCTCACACAGTCAACATTCATCAATATACATGTGATGGAGCAACACCAAGTTAGATGGTGGTTGAACTTCTAAATGATACACTCCACTTCATCTTATTGAGTTCCAATTGGATTTGAACATGCTATTTCTTTGGAGCATTGAAACTGAGATTGCATTATCCTTCAGATGCAATATTGCATGACTGTCAAAATTACCATCATATCAAAGAGGTCTAATTTCAGCTTTTTGAGACTGTTGACTGATTTCATTTGTCATAGCAAGTCTGTATAGGTGGTTGAACATCATGAATTGTGACTACACTGAGATCTGTGCATAGTGGTAGTCCTGTCACTACTAGCCCATTTGTATCTAACGGATTGAAGACTTTGGGAAGACTTGGGAAGCTCAGAAAAACTTGCATATTGGCGCTGTGGAGAGATTATCCCTTATAAGCTGTGAGATGATCTCTTGTAGGGCTGTAACATGGAGCACCACTTGATGCAACACAAACTCTACAAGATACACTGTGGTAATATGTTGATGAGCTCCTGTGTCATTGTGGGTTCTCATGGCATTTCCACCTGTCTTTTAGGAACATTTCAGGATATTGATAGTTGTAAAAGCTTCTAATCACTTTATATCATTGACATACTTTGTGAGATTCATAATAAGAAAAGCTTGGTCCTCCTCCAGAGTTTGCTTTACACTTTGTTGGTTGCGCACATCAACCTTTTTCCATTAGTGCATGCTTTTGAGTCTGGCCTTGCTGCCATTGTGGTATTGTGCTAATGTTTGCAGGTATGAAGAAATGCTGGACAATATTTGAATGGATGTGACAAACTACATCCAAATTACATCTGAAGAAGGGTCCAGACCCACTACTTCAATCTTCCTGCTCCTCTAATGCTGCCTGGCCTGCAGTGTTCCTCCAGCTCCACACTGTTTTATCTCTGACTCCAGCATCGGCAGTTCTTACTATCTCCATGACAAGTCTTGCTGTTTTGATGTACTTTGCTGCCAGTGGTAAATGTGTTTTCTGTGCTTAAAGCATGAAATTGATGTTGGCCTGCCACTACGGTTTTATACTGGATTCCATTTTCATGGGAGCATCAATGACATTGCCTTTCTTTTTTGTCCAGAAGATCTTTCCTGATGACATTGCCCCAATGCTATCAATCACCAATTTCATGAGACTGTCTGCATGTTCCCGTCCAGACTAATCTCGAAACCTAGGTCTCAACTCTGCCCTCTGAAACTGGATCCTCAGTTTCCTGACCCACAGACCACAATCAGTGAAGACAAACAACAGCACCTCCTCCACAATAACCCTCAACACCGGTGTACCGCAACGATGCATTCTCAGTCCCCTACTATACTCCCTGTACATCTATGATAGTGCAGCCAAATTCTGAACAATCGCCATCTACAAGTTTGCTGACAACACTACCCTGGTAGGAAGGATATCATACAATGATGAGTCAGAATACAGGAAGGAGATAGAATGCTTGGTGACATGGTGCAATGATAACAACCTTTCTCTCAATGTTGGTGAAACAAAAGAATTGATCACTGACTTCAGGAAGAAAGGGAGTGGTCACGCCCTAATCTACAGGTGAGGTGGAGGGGGTCGAGAGTGTCAAGTTCCTAGGAGTGATGATAAGTGACCATTTGTCCTGGACCTCCCACATAGATGCAACAACCAAGAAGGCACAACAATACCTCATCTTCCTCAGGCAATTTAGGAAGTTTGGCATGTCCATAAGGACCCTCATCAACTTTTACAGATGCACCATTGAAAACATTCTACACGGGTGCACAACAGCCTGGTATAGCAACTACTCTGCCCAGGACAGAAGAAACTACAGAAAGTTGTGTATACAGCCTAGACCATCACAGATGCCAACCTCTCATCTATAGACTCCATTTATACCTCATGGTGCTGCACAAAAGGCTGCCAACATCATCAAAGATCCCTCCCACTCCAGTATTACTTTCTTCCAACCTCTTCCATCAGGCAGAAGATGCAGAAGTTTGAATGCATGTATCAAGAGGTACAGGACCAGCTTCTTCCCTGCCATTATCAGACTGCTGACTGGACCTTTCTAATTTCAAATAATGTTGATATTACTGATGTTGATCTTGCTTTGCGCACCCCCTATGCAGTTGTAACCTTGTACGGTCACTCTGTCTAAACACTCTATGATCTCTATGTCTTTGTTTGCTATGATCTGCCTGTACTGCTAACAAAACAAAGCTTTTCACTGTATTTAGGTATATGTGACTACAATAAATCAAATCAAAAGTTCTTCAGAGAAAACATATTCATGACCTTTGCTGTGGTATCAGGTGACTAAGTTTTTTTTTAGACTCTTGGGCTTCTTTCTCTGAAAGACATGAGTTGAAAATCTATCAGTCTGGAAATTGATCGCTGCCTTCGGCTAGTCTTCATGTATTTTCCACAGAATCTCTACTCCTTTTGACCATCCTCAGAAGACTGAATGTAGTTATTCTGTGAAGCCCATCCTTACTAGCAGCAAGTAGGATTTTCAGTTATCTTCTTTTGTTATCATTTATTGTTTGATCTGCAAAGTAAAACTACATATGTCACATAAATAGTTGTAATTCAGTGAAGATATCTCTTGATACTCAATCCATAATTAAATGGTTGCTTTCCATTTCTTGTTGAAGGTCTTGTCTATTGAAGTAGAGTACATGAAGTTTTTGTTTCTTACTTTAATCTGGATTTTGTTCTTCCCTTTTGTTTTTCTTTAATTTGCTTCGATATAAAGATTGTGATATGGCCCTATCAGTGCCATGCATGTACCATCAATGGCATCCTATACCTGAAGGAAACTAGCTGGACTACAGCACTGATGTCGTCAGAGGAAAACAAAATGAACTTCTGTGACATTGTACTGATGGCATTGTTCACTGTCCCGTTGCATTTGTTGGTGCACAACTGAGAGATCTCACACGGGTTTTCCATCACTCCCTGGAAGGAACTAGTCGCACTGATGTTAAGCATTGCAAAGAACTTCACAGCCACTGAGAGAGAATGGTCTCTCAATCCTGCAGCCCTCAGGTCCGGCTCCAGGATCGATCACAGTTCCATCACTACGTACTGGGACATGTGGCTTATGTGTTGGCGTTGCTGCTCGCCTATCCCCAGGATATACAATTGGGCCAGAAAACCCTGGGCCCCCATGCATCCTGAGGGATCCTGCAGCTATGACCTCTCCCTGAGCTGGCAGTTCCTCATCATCCACAGACGGCACTCTTGCTGCTCCTGGGCTTACCGTCAGTGCTTCTCCTCCTGCATCTATCTTCAGCTTCACAGGTAGACACCACAGCAACCAACAGTCCATTAGTGGCTGGGACCAGGCTTATAGGTGGATTAATTTTGCAGGGAGGGAGTCCCTTAGATTTTAGAATAATAATTAGTAGCATACCCTCCAGTTAAGGGCTGGGTGCATTTTGCCACACAGTATGACATGCTGGACATGGATAATGAGGACAAATCTGCATTGAACTTCACATGCTCAATCACTTGTTGAAGGCAATGCACTGCTTGATGACAGTGAATTGAGCTGCCTGCAGCACAAAACTACCTTCCAAACCCTACATTCACATCAAACGCTGAACCCCATGCTGCATTCTGCATAATCATAACGCTTGCATAATAGATGAAGACTCAAAGCAGTGTACCTCACACAGGACCCTAGAAGATAGAACAAATACCGGTTTCCCTTCAACAAGCACTGGTCTTTTGTAACATCATTGCTTCTAACTTCAGCATCATTGAGATGCTCATGTAAAACTTGCAAGCACCAATGAAATGTAGCAAATCACCTTTCATCAACATCTGACTTATAAGCACATTCAATCAGATTGCATGTGAAATAGGCAATGCAATTATTTCAAATCTAATGTATCTGCATTTTGCAAATGGCTGCTTCATGTTTCTGTCAGTAGTGACCAGCAAATGTGGATCTTCTACTTTCAGCTATCAAACTGATATTTCCTTCATCCACCCTGGGCATTGTTCCTGTTATTTTCTAGAAACACTTCAAGTCTAGGGAAGTGAAAATGAGGGCTGGCAACACAAATAGTGCTGGACACTGACATCACCCATTCCCACCTGGTCACCAGGTACCCTCCCCCAAGCTTCCATATGTCCTTTTATCTCATACTAACTCATCAGCCCATTTTTGACCCATTCCCCATGTGGACACCAACTATACTCAACTTCATCTACCACTGGTCGCTCTGTTCCCTGAACCCCTAACATATGCCCTTGCTTCTCTTTTACATTCTCACATGCATCACAAACAGTCTGACTGAGTGTCTGCTCTAAAAAGCCCCTTAAAAGCCCCATTGGTGAAAGCTTTTGGCTCTAGGTGAAGTCAATGCTTTAACAGGTATGGCACAACATTGCATGGCAAGGCAAGAGTTGGCATGGATGACACAAGTATGCAAGTAACTGCAAAATGATTGAGTGCTAAGAGAGAATGTAAGCAGCTTAGAGATGTAGCCTGGTCCAATTTGTGAACTGGGTGCATGTCTGTGCATGCAAAATATCCTTGCTGCAGTCTTGAGTTGCTGATGGGTTCTGCAATGCGGGTCTGTGCCTCTTGAGTGCCCTTCCAGAATATCTGCCACGATGTCCATGATGGCTTGACCAGATACCAGATGCCATTGTCTGTAAATGAAGGATAAATGTGGCTGGTGCCAATAGATCATGCCCTGAGACGTTGTTGCCCAATGCCCAACATGGAGACCATTCAAAGGAAGTGGACAGTTGATCCTGCCAGGTACATACTCTGGTTTCCTTGTCAAGTTTACCCAATCAGCAGCTTGATGGCTGAGTTTGGAAATATTAATGAGGGGAGTTGTGACCTTAAGCAAGCATTAATCCCATCAGTTGGAATTTTGCCACTGCCGACTAAGAACTTTGCCATGCCTCTTATGGAAAGTATAAAAGAAGGAATGAGATGATCTAGGCATTGCAATGGACCACACTGCACTTGTTGGCTGATTCTGACATACATCTTGCCATTGGCCAGGGTGCTCAGACTCTTATAAGATTCCACTCACAGAGTTTCCATTTGAATATGCCTTAAACTTGAAGTAGAAAAGAGGTAAGACTACCTCTTGAATGTTCAATTTACAGATTGGTACTAATGTAAACTGATACTGTTAGTTCTTCAAAATGCTTTGAGGTCCAGGGTTGTCTAGTATTCAGTAAGGTTTCCAAATGCCTGGAAACATGATCTTGGTGTTTATCATTAGCAGTTACTGCTGCTAAGTGCCAAACTGCCCTCACAACTTATCATAAATGCAGTGTGTACTCTTCAGCAAGTGTACAGGAGTCCAAGGGTCCACTGTGAGGAGGCAATGGCCCAGTGGTTTTATTGCTGGACCGTTAATCCAGAGACCCAGGTTCAAATCCTGCTGTGGCAGATGGTGGAATTTGAATCCATTAAAAATCTGGAATTAAGAGTCCGATGATGACCATGAACCCATTGTCAATTGTTGGAAAAACCCATCTGGTTCACTAATATTCTTTAGGGAAGGAAATTACCATCTTTACCTGGTCTGGCCTACATGTGAGTCCAGACTGTCAGCAATGCTTCTTTAATGCATTCGCAGGATGAGGACTTTGCTGGCTAGGCAGCATTTATTGACTGTCACTAATAGCCCAGAGGGCAGTAAAGAGTCAACCACATTGCTGTGGGTCTGGAGTCACATGTAGGCCAGACAAGATAAGGATGGCAGTTTCCCTCCCTAAAGGACATTAGCGAACCAGATGGGTTTTTCCCGACAATCAATAATGGATTCACGGTCATCATTAGATTCTTAAATCCAGATATTTATTGAATGCAAATTCCACCATCAACTTTGGTGGGATTCAAACCAGGTAGCCAGAACATTATCTGAGCCTCCGGATTAACAGTCAGTTAATAATACCACTCAGCCACCCCTTCCTCTATATGGCCTAGTGGTTGACTCTTAACTGTTTCCTAGGATGGGCAATAAATACTGGCCTAGCTAGTGATGCCCTCATCCTGTGAATGAAGAAGGAAAAAAGTATTTATACCTGATGAGGCAAAATTTATGTTAGGTCCTGTAACTCAAGAATGAGATGAGGGTGTTGTCAACAAAAATTCAGTAGATGTTTGTTAGAGTTCCTTGAATCTACACACATTACAATCACAGGCACTGTTGTGTCCTTGTTTTTTACTGAGCAACTCGGTTCTAAACTATTTCAATGTCATGCTGTATGTGGCCCCATTAAGATGGAAATTGAGACCTTTAAGCTAGTGGGGACACATTCTGTGATACAGTGATGGCATCATGAGTATATTGCTTCTAATTGTAAGAGATGCATTATCTTAACTGTAACACTGTGTTACACTCTATTTAAAATAACAAAAAAAACACTAATTATAAATAGACATCAAG
This sequence comes from Rhincodon typus, assembly GCF_021869965.1. Lineage (NCBI taxonomy): Eukaryota > Metazoa > Chordata > Chondrichthyes > Orectolobiformes > Rhincodontidae > Rhincodon > Rhincodon typus. The sequence goes on along the minus strand of NC_063332.1, from coordinate 157,642,886 downwards.
ATGGTGCTCTCAATTGCATTCGTGGTGGTGATTCCTAAAAAAATACATTTCTGAATCTGAGCTAACCATTTGGGACAGATCACTGAATGAATGTGAGAAATCTCTATACAGCCAAGGAGAGGAAATTGAGAAGTGATGAGAAAGTGGGATAGATTTTAAATTGAGCCAATGTGTACATGTAAAGATGGACCATTTGATGAGTAGAATGTCTGACTAATATGAAATAGTTAAAAACCTAGCGATGAGAACAAACAATGACATGGTATTAAAATGAAAGTGCATAAATAAATCAGTAGATAAAAACAAATTGCTTGATGGCCTTCAAAAACCCTCGATAAAAAAATTGATTCCTGATGACAAATTTAATGTTGACATAATTAAGGCAAAATCCTTGATCTCACAGTTTAAGTTATTTTTGCACAATTGTGTTTTATTTTATACCAGTGGAAAACAAAATCATATTTACGGCATTAGAGGGTGGCAATGAACACAGAATATAACAAATTGGATTCCCAAGCATTAAGCAGTTCCCCTGCTTCTGTGTAAAGAAGGATTAATGGCTGGTTGATCATAAGCTAGAACCAGAAATAGATAGTTAAAGTAATACATATGTAAAGAAGGATTAGGTGCATAGCAAAAGCTGCAACCACAAACAAGTAATTAAGGAAGTTCTCAGTGTTCTTATAAGGATTAAAGCAGACAAAGGATAAGCTAAGATCATGGTCTTGAGTTAAAGCAATACATAGTATTGAAAATTCAATGCTCCTTCAGGTTTATTCTAGCATTCAATCTGAAGAAGATGGTCGAAATTCAAACATATGCAAAATTTAAAAAAAAAGACTCGAAAATATTTAGTGCCATTCCACATCTCAGCAAATCCTTAAGAGCTGTACAGCCAATTACATACTCTTAAAACGAATCTATTGTTGCACTGTGGTAAAAATGGCATCAGATTTGTTCACAGCAAGGCTCCACAAACAGTATTGTGATAACAATCAAGTAATTTGCTTTTAAATTATATTGATTGAGGGGTAAGTATGGGTCAGAACATTTAGGACAGTTGTCTTGCTTGTCTTTGAAACAGAGTCCCAGGCACTTTTATTTCCATTTTGTTTAATACAACCAAAAGATGTCACCTTCAATAGCACTTCTCCCCTTCAGAAATGCACTATAGTGTCAACCCATATCATGGACTGAAGGCTCTGGAGCTTAAAGATTTAATTTCTATGAGCCTTTCCATTGTTTTTGCCAAACATTTTTCCGTGTTTCTGAACTTTAGATATGAACAAAGGGTCCACGAAAATTGGTGCAGCATATCTGTTGTTTGCAATAATACACAAATGAGTTGGATTAAAATGTAGATGGTCTAATTAGTAAGTTTGCAGACAACATGAAAATTGGTGGAGTCATGGCCAGTGAGGAAGGTTGTCAAAGGATGCATCAAGATATAAATCTGATGAAAGTTGGATGGAGAAATGGCAGATAGAGTTTAATGGAGACAAGTGTGAGGTGATATATTTTGGATGCCAGATGCAAGAGAAAAGTATACAGTGAATGGCAGGACCCTTAGGAATGTTGGTGTAAAGAGGAATCATGAGGTACAAGTCCGTAGCTCCCTGGAAGTGGCAGGGCAAATGGATATGGCAGTAAAGAAGGTATATGGCATTCTTGCCTTCATCAGTTGAAGCATTAAGTATAAAAGTTGGTAAGTCATGTTGCAGCTATATTTAACTTAATTTTGGCCACAATCAGAATATTGTGTTCAGTTCTGGTCGATAAACATAGGAAAGATATGGAGGCCTCGGAGACGGTGCAAAACAGGTTTCCTAGGACGTCCCTGGATTAGATTGTATTAACTATAAGGAGAGGTTGGACAAACTTGGATTGTTTTCGCTACAGCGTTAGAGGCTGAGGGGTGGCCTGATGAAAGTACATAAAACTATGAGAGACATGGATAGGGTGGATAGTCAGAATCTTTTTCACTGGGCAGAAATATCAAATACTCAGAGCATAGGTTTAAGTTAAGAGGGGGATAATTTTAAAGAAGAATTTTTTTACACAGAAGGTGGTAGAACATGTGCAGGGGAGATGTTAGAATCAGAAACAATAGCAATGTTTAACAGACAGTTAAACAGACACAGACATGGGATAGAGGGTTATGGATCCATGTGCAGGCAGTTTGGATTAGTTTAGAATGGCATCATGGTTGGCGCAGACATGATGGGCCGAAGGGCATGTTCCTGTGCTGCGCTGTTCTGTATTCTATATTCTAAATCTTATCTACTATCAGTGAAAACTCATCTTTGCAACTCAATGAAGCACTCGTAGACTTGAAATGGTTGACACATTATTTTGGTGCTCAGATTTTGTTCCTCTCAACCCTCCACCACCAGAGAGCATGAAAATTTGATATTGTAATGTACCTTTGGCAGGGAAAAATCCTAATGCTGATTGCCAATCTCCAAAGCAAGTGTATTGTAAAACAGGATCAAAGAAAGGATGGCCATCTTCTGATCTTGTCAATGTTCCCAACATCCAAAACAAATTATATGGTTGAGACTCACTTAAGTGAGTCATTGATTGAGGGCCTTTGTTTGTCCTTGGCTCAGTGAAATCTGAAAATTCCATGACCCATTTTTAGAGTCAGTTTTAAATGGTCTAAGACCACTGGTGAGGTTGTTTCCCTCCCAGTACGACTACACAGTGCAACAGGCACGTCACAAGCTCTGTATGGAAGCACATCTCCACACCAGACAGGTCTGTGCTTTTAAGACAGTGATGTGACACCACAATATGTGATATTTCAGTATGAAGGTATCCACCTTGCCTTTGATCACACTCTCCGTGTGAAGGAATTAGTGTTGCAGCTTCAGTCAGTTAGACATATATATGTATCGTACAGCAGCATCAGTAAGTGTGGAACTCAGATTATGTGTGTACGCCTGTGATACTGTAGTCATATAAATAGCATTGTAAGTTACAACTAGTATTGTAAATAAATTACACAACATCTATTTCAACAACAACCTGAATCTTTGCTGTGGGCCAACGTATGGAAAACCACAATGTGCATTGGCAATCTCAGGCTATTTTCACTTGAACTTTGAAATCAGGTGTTACAACTAATGTAGAATGTTGGTTTGCCTATTAATCCAATGCTCATTTTGGGTGAAGGGAATGTTTATTCATTTACAGGCCCGCCTGAACATGGCAGGAGATTTGAGTAATATTAAGGTGACCAAGACGGCCCGGTTTTCATTGGGTGCCTATCCAGTTTCTTGCATTGATGGTTAAGTTTGGAGTTGGGTATCTCCCCTGTTACATTCTGATGCTGGAGACTTGCTGCAGAAACTGTTAGTGTGTATTTTCATTTCTAAATAAACACAGAAAATATTAGCAGTTACGATTCCTATCTGACCAGCTTTTCACTGACCTGCCCAAATTTAAAATATACTTCTAGTGTATACTGACAATGCAATGGCTAATTTGTCATTATAAATGTCTGAAATTCTTGTTACCACCTGCTAAAAGAAATGCAGCAACTGTTCTTCGCCAGCAACATTTTTCTTTGAACCAGCCTTTATTTTCAGATTATTATTTTACCCCAAAGTGTCCCTGGGAGAGAGCTTGTTTAAATTTGTCTGATCACAGATCCTTCTATAGCGATTGATTACTTTGGCCTGCGTATAGAGCTAGTGAGACAAGTGACTGACTCCGGACTCTGGGAAAAAAATGCCACAGAGAGGCTAGACATATTGCTCATGTACACTGGAACTTCTGTAAAATTCCAAGTCTTTTTAAGCTATTTAAATAATTTGTTTGAATTTAGAGGTAAATTTACTCTGAGATAAATATGATAGATTGTGACTCAATTCAAACACAACACCTTGCAATTGAAATCAGCAGAATAAAGAATGTTGGCAGTATTAAGAACAGTTATTACTATTCTGACTGTAGTTCTTAGCTTTGTGCACTATGCTTTTCCTAGAATTAAAATGAGATTTGTCTCATGTCCTCTGTTGATAGCTGGCCATCTCTGTCCAATTCTCCTTTAAAGCTACGAATGCTGGTCATTCATCAAGATGGGAGTTTTTCTTCCCTTGGGAATATAAGCAATGACATAGGAGAACTAGAAACATTGATCTTACCTCATTAACTTTGTTGCTGTGTGTCTGAATCTATTTTGAGGAGAGAGAATGGAAAGCAGGCTCAAACTCAACAGGCACTCTCATTTCCTCCTAACTGAGCAATTCACCTCAGAGACAAAAATCAGCCTCAAAAAAATCCAAATACATTAAAATAAAATTATCCTTTGATGCTAGAAACTGTCACCTGGCAATTGATAATAATCGTTAAGAATGGGTGAGGTGATAATTCCAATTTCCAGTTTTGTCATCTGTGAGAGATGGATTAAGGAATATGAAAGTAAATGGAGACATGAAGAGAGAAAAAGAATTACATTCATGAATGTTAAATAAAAAAAAAATCTGGCCAGGTTGCTATGGTGCATTTTTTAAAAAAGAAACTGTTCATGAAATGTTGAAAGGAAGTGAGTGTGCTCTGTATTGCTGTCCAAGTTTATATTTTATCCAAGTTATTTTCTCTGTTTCACACAGAATCAGGAACATCCATTATCCAGCACAGAACTCTCAGCTGCTGAATTTCTGCTGAACAAATCCACACACATAACAATCCCCAAGATTTCTCTGACTACTGCAGTCACTGGGAAAATAAATCAACATCTTTATATGTTGACATTGCTGACATATTCTGCAATGGTGCAGAGGCAGGAATTAAATATGACTTCAGTCTATCATACTTTAAGTGTAGACTAACTTCTTGATATAAAGTGTAAGTAGATGTTCAGATGATTCTTTTGAATCACTGTACAATAAGCACTATCTCTAACATTGCCTTTGGGATTCTTAATAAAGCAAATTATAGCAAAGACTGAGTTGCAAGGAGGGTTACATCAAAGTTCAATTTACCAGCTTGAAGCCAAAATAATAGCGCAATAATTTTTAAAAAAAATTCACATAGTTATCAGAAGCTTAAGCTACAGTGCTCACTAATGATATGAAAGTAGAACATTGGCAGATAGGTGACACAACTTCGGCAGTGTTTTGTTTTAAGCATCACCTCATGAATGGCTTGGATTTGACAGTGATATGGTGAAATATCCAGGGGATCACAACATGATATAGTTTGGTTTCCAAAAGAATGGAGACAAGAGATGAAACTAATTATTGAGAAGCTAACTATTAAAGTGAAGACTGAACAAAGAGACAGCGAAATACACAGAGCTTAAACACTTTCTGAAACGTGCAGCATAGGGAAGAGGATTCAGCCTACAATCTGCAGTAAAATATTGACCGCAGCTGGGCTTTTGGACAGAGGTGCTGAGCTTCATGGAGGGGTAAGATGAGGCAGCAAAGATAATTTTCAAGAGCATGCAATGGGCTAGAATTGTATGTACTCCAATGATGGACTTCCATGTGAGGGAGCTGGTATTCCATCCAACCCTCCCTCTGCACTCCTGTCTACCTTGAACCAGTCACAATTTAATGAGGGACGAGTGAAACCTAGGGCTCCCACCCCATTCTATTTAATTATTGGAAACGGAAAGAACTCCTCCAACACTGTCTTATATTTGTGCCAGGCAGGAGGCATTCGGGGAAGTGGGGAAGGCTGGCAGTTCACCCTGCTCACACCTTGGCTGGGAAGAAGGGTCAATTTCTATCAATCTCCCCATTTCCACATTGGTGGCCCCTACAAGCTGCACCTTGCCTCCACCCTGATATCTTCCCAAACACATCTGTATCTCACTGTCAGTGACCTCCACCGCCTCCCCCAGTTCTAAGATTACTTCTGCTACTTTTACATGATCTTGGAGTCCGGGTTTGAGAATCTAGGGACCACTTGTAATCCTGGTGTTGGTCATTGCTGCCACTGGTACTGCTGGGACTGCAGAGCTGCTGGCCAATCAAATTGACCGGCAGCTTTCTGAGGCAGGACATTGGATAAAGTAGTGAGCAGAAATTCAGTCTCCAGCCAATTATCATTCCTTGAAGCATTAAATAGTTCTCAGACTGATGTGAGCGCAGAGGTTACACAGTGTGGAGCTGGAGGTACACAGCAGGCCAGGCAGCATCAGAGGAGCAGGAATGCTGATGTTTCGGATCGGGACCCTTCTTCAGAATTCCTCTGATGCTGCCCGGCCTGCTGTGTTCCTCCAGCTGCACACTGTGTTATCGCAGACTCCAGCATCGGCAGTTCTTACTATCTCTGAGTAAGTGCAGAGGTTTGCCTTTCAAAACTTTAAGCGGCCAAAAGAGGAACTCCATCATCTGTAAAATCCTACCCATGCCATCTCTTTCCCAATTAACAATTGGAGCCGTGAATACGTAACTTGGAAAAACTTAGACTATGAAGTTAAATAAATTTCAAATTCCGATAAATGATTTGCCATAAATATTTCAACAGCAGGGTGACAAGAGAAAGAGGAGAGACATTATGTGAGAGTTTTTCTACCACTAGAAAGAGTCCTTGACTTTGTGATTCAATAGTTCTACCATTCAAAAGAAAAGTGTCTTCTGATTAGCCACAAGATCAAGCTAAGAGTCAACTGAATCACTATATTCTATTATTTTCCCTTTGTATGTAATTGCACAAATCAGCCATAATGTTAATTTCTGGTCCAGCAGTGAGGAACTCTATTGTGGTTCAATTTGATTTGAACTGATCGCTAGGGAGCCTAGAGATAGAGTTAGACCTTGAAAATCTCATGCGCGAGGAAATTGCAACAAGCAGATTACAATCATGCAGCTCCTTGAAGTCATCTTGGCTGTGATAGAAATTTACTCTAATCGAGTGCAACGTGCTGAATTCAGAACACAAAGAAAATCCATCTTCAGCGTTGTGCTAGTATCTATGGATAACAAATAAAAACAGCAGGTCCAGCTAAACTACTTGAAACAAAGCAATGTCAGTTCCAATTTTCCATCCATTTTTTCAATATTCAGTAAATATATTTTCAAATGGCAAATATATTCACATGTAATGCATTTGCATCCTGTTATGACAACTCTTATTAGGAGCATTTTTATAGAACATTGTCCCTCACAAAGCAATTGTAGATTAACTATAACTATCACAATTTTCCTTTTTCTTTTACTTTGGCTGCAAATTTGGAGCATTGTATATTTATTTCTTGGATGTAACTCAGCCGTAACACCCACACCTAAGAAATACAGGGTGATTTAAAATTTAAGCACAACTGCAGATGAATACACACGTGTAGTACTGAGGGAATATTGTATTGTCAAAGGCGTCTCCTTTCAGATGAATTGCTAATGCAGAATCTCTTCTGAAGGAAGAGATTCTATTGACTGATTTCAAAGAATTGCGAGGATGTTTTCAGCCATATTTATGCCTCAACATCAGTGAATAGATTGTCCAATCATTATCATGTGAAAATGCCAGATCACAGTACTGGATGTTCTACTGCCCATGATGAATGTCTCCACCACATTCCTCTTAAAATGCAGTAAGTTATAGGGCTGGCTTGGTATAGTATGATGGAGGAAAACTCAATTTAAAAAATCTCTTGTAGTTAACAAGATATTGCCTACTATGTATTAGGAACTTGTTACAAGTCACACTGATATGATAAACACTGTTACAGGCTTTGAGGAGTACCAGATGTTAGGTATTAGTCCTTTGTGATTCTAAACCGTTATGCTCATAGTCTACATGACATAATCACTGTGGGTGTTGCTTATGGCACCCTTCAGCATTATCCCCTTTCAAACCCATACAAGACAAGCACATTGTTGAAAATGACATATTTTGTTAAAGCTTTCCTTCTTTCACTAATCAGGACACTTTGCATGAAATACCAATGTAAAGGGAAAGGATATTTTATATAGGCCTGAAATGAGTGTGTGAGATCGATGCAAAAATAGGATGCATTAAAGCTATTCTGAGAGAGAATTATTTCCTTGATCAGATTATTTCTCACTGTATACCACACAAACTCATGAACATTCTCGAAATCATGACTTTTGGAATTGAAAAATGTCCAGCCTACAAAAGATTATCCTAGAATGGTAACAAATCTCAAAAAAGTGTGCAAGAGGAGAAACCAATTATTTCACTCTGCTTTAGTGCAATAATAATGCAATCTATATTCACCACCAACAGGATCATGCTTTCAAGCCAAGAGGTCATTCTGCCTGTAACAAAAATAAGTAAATATGAGTGTGATATGCATTTCAGTGCTGATATGATGCTGGTCGTACATGCCAAAGTTTGGCAAATAGTATGAAACAACATGTCTTCTTGACTGTTCACAATATGTGAATTACTTACCAGGTTTAACCAACATGTGCTTGCCAAATTCCAAATTATGTTTGACATTGCGTGTGATTCCACAAATGAATATAATTTGCTGAATAATCCAGAGTGTGTTAAGAATTATACTGACCATTAATTCGGGCTCGCAATGTTGCATCCTTGAAGCTGCAAAAATTAATACACAGGGCTCAGGTCTTTGCAGATGGATAGAGCATGTACACACACTGCACCTATTTCAACTAACAAACTAAGTGACAGCTATTCCTTAGTTCACTCCTCAGGCTAATACTTTTGCAAAATGGAGTCAACCTGCTTGGTTTAACTTAACCAAAGTCACTTAACTGCCAATCATTATTTAATGGGTGTTTTCTCCAGGGCAATCAATCAGAATCCGCTTGCTGACTAATCAACATGGCCTATGCCTATAGTATGAAAATATTGTTCACTTTTACATTGATAGTCTTGTAAATTGTTCTGATGACTACAAGATTAAAAAGCTTTGACAAAATGCGTTTTTTTTCAGCAATACTTAAGTTCTGTACTATCAAGCATCGAATCACAGCATTGTTTGCAACAGCTTGTTGTGATCAAATTGGTTTTCAACATAATTTAACGACAATCTTTTGGAGATGTCAAGTATGTTGTGAAAGGGGACACATAGCTACAAATTCTTTCTTTCCATCTTAGCGATAGTTTACTCAAAACTGTTACTTCCAGACTTTGTCTTTTCTTAAAATTTCCAGAAAGCCATTTCCCCAGTCAAAATATAATTGATGATCTTATCCAATATTCATTTTTAATTCCCCCCAGGGTCCTTTGTAAACAACATTGATTTACAATGCTACAAAAGTTTTGGACAAATGATGTAGGCGGAATGCAAATTAGAATCTTTCACGCAGTAAGTTGCTATTATGGACTAGGCCAGACCCCCTCCCCAAAACAGAGTAAGAAAGTAGACCAGACTCTAACTTTTATATTTATTTCAAGGCACGTGTAAGGTACTATGTTCCAGATGTGATTCAATTGATCCACCACTAGGTTTTAATCAAAACACAATTTATTCTTACAACAAAATGCAAAAAAAGGAATTGGAATACCTGAACTCTATTGAAACATTTAACAAGATAATGTATTATTTACCCATTAATCATCAACTCTTCCACAATAGGCAGTATGCCATAAACATATTGTTTGGCAAAATATGCAATTTAGCAAAACAGTTCTGGTTCTCATGCGTTGTCTCTCTCCAGTCCAGAAGAAAGAAATAGTCTACCCCTTTTGATTTTTTAAAAGGAAGCCTCACTTTTTAAGACTTCACTCTAGCAGCCTGGAACTCAAGTGTTTAAGCTCAGCAGCCAGCAGAAATCTTCAACTGGCTGAAAGCCAAACCAAAAACCTTCCTGACTCTGTGTGAGCCCTGGCCCTGCCCACTCATGATTCTTTGTCTCATTTTTAAAAGAAACATCTAATGATAACTCCAAGCTGTTTACCAACTGCCTGTCTGAAGCAGACATTCCAGTGCCATGTGGTAACCCACTGTACAAGAGAAACAACACAGAACACACCTCTATTAAAGGTACAGTAGTGTCACAATGAAATCGCTTGGAACTTGCTGCATTTGAGGATAGTGGAAGCAGAGGTAAGCAATGATTTCAAATGGGAACAGGATGGAATCTGAAAGGAAATTAGCATGCAAGATTATAGGGATAAAGGTGGGATGGAATTGACTGGATTGTTCAATGGTGAGCAGGCACAGACCTGTTGAGCCAAATGGCCTACTGAGATCAAAATGACTCTACATTAGGTACATTATCACCTTGTTTTCTTGCCATATTGAAAGTAAACAAACAGGGGCAGGACTTATACAATTAATGGTAGGGCCTTCAGTAGTGTTGTAGAACAGAGGGACCTAGGAGTTCAGGTACATTATTTTTTGAAGTTTGTTTCACATAAAGACAGGGTGGTTAAAAAGGCTTTTAGCATGCTTGCTTTCATTGTTCAGTCCTTTGAGTATAGGAGTTGGGAAGTCATGTTGAGGTTGTACAGGACATTGATGGGGACTTTTCTGGAGTATTGTGTCCTGTCCTGGTAGCCCTCTTATGGAAAGGATATTATTAAGCAAAAAAGGGTTCAGAAGAGATTGACTAGGATATTGCCGAGTATGGAAGGTTTGCATTATAAAGAAAGGCTGGATAGGCTGGATCATTTTTTACTGGAATGTAGGACATTGAGAGTGACTTTATAGAAGTTTATAAAATCATGAGGGGTATAAATAGGGTTAATGGCAGGTGTCTTTTCCTTGGGTGGAGGATTTCAAGACTAGGGGGCATATTTTTAAGGTGAGAGGAGAGAGATTTAAAAAAGACATGAGGGGCAATATTTTTTACATGGAGTGTGGAATAAACTTCCTGAGGAAGTGTTGGATGCGGGCACGGTTACAATGTTTAAAAGTCACTTAGATAAGTACATGTATAGGAAGGTTTTAGAGGAATATGGGTCAGAAACAGGCAGGTAGGATTCACTTAGTGTGGGATTATGTTCAGCATGGACTGGTTGGACCGAAGTGTCTGTTTCCATGCTGTATGACTCTAGGAATCATGATAAGGAACACAGGCTGTTGACAGCTTTAAAGCTTTAAGAAACATTCCAGCCTCTTTGACCACACGTGCTGGGGACATTATTTAAGATCTGTCCTCAGCTAGTTATTATGGGTCTAATCCCATTTTGGATGTGACAGAAAAGGATAATTATGTTAACTCAGGAACTCACATTTAATTTTCAATCATTGAGATTTGGTGCCACAAAACTGCAAAATGGAATCATGCCCTTTGCAACAATGTTTCCAAATTTTTTCAATATTTTTTGGTACTCTCTGTGGCCTTCCCACATTCAGCCATTACGACTTCAGACAGCAATACACTTTTGAAGTTAGATCTCTATTCTTAGAAAATGTATTATATGTATTCCATTGTTCTTTTGTTTTAATTGGATAATTTTGTGATTGATTTAAAAGATTGCAGTCCAAAACTTGGAAATTAGCTATTTATATTTGCTTCTTTCTTATTTTCCTGAAACAAACACAATTCTGAAGTTTCCAGACTGAATCAGTTGTGTGTTTATGAGGATTGGACCAATAGATCAATATTCATTGAAAAAGTTTATATGAACAGAAAAAGCAAAGAAAATGGAATAGTGCTTTATCCTGTAGGTCAATGCTATTGTAAAAGTAAGTCTTAAATAAAACTTTGATCATTTGCATGCTCACAGTGTGTATTGCAAGTGCCAACATAATCAGCTCCTGTTTCAAGCAGTTTTTTTTTTAATTATCCAATCACTACTAATTCAGAAAAATGTGGGACATATGAGCCTGGAACTTATTGTGCAAATGGACAATCAACAGGGAATGTGATAATGCTGAAGAAACACAAAGAGACTGGAATGTGTCCACCTTCAACACAGATACTACATAAAATGTTCTTGGTTAGAGTAAGGCAAAGCTTAATGGTATGAGACAGGACCTTGCAAGAGTTGGTTAGCGTAGAATGTTTGCAGTTAAAGGGATGACTGGCAAGTGAGAGGTTTTTAAAGTTTAGATAAAGAGAGCTCAGAGGCATTATGCTCCTGTCAGAATGAAGGGTGAGGCTGGTAAGAGTAGATAACAATGAATGAATAAATAAGGAATCATATATTAGGTATAAACAATTGGGATCAAGTGAATCCCTTGAAGAGTATGGAGGGGCATTCTTAAGAGGGAAATCAGGAGGATAAAAAGGGATATGAGATAGCCTTGGCAGATAATCCAAAGAGATTCTACAAGTACATTAATAGCAACTAGTGAGACAATGGGTCCCTGTAAAGATCAATGAGGTTGTCTATATGTGGAACCACAGGAGATGGGAGAGATACTAAATGAATAATTCAGATTGGTTTTTGCTGTGGAGAAAGAAATGGAGGCTAGGGAACTCGGGAAAATAAATATTGATGTCATGAAAACAGTCCATATTGCAGAAGAAGAAGTGCTAGAAGTCTTAAAAAACAAAGGTAGATAAATCTCCAGGACTTGATTAAGTGCATCCCAGGATGTTGTGGGATGTTAGGGAAGAAACTGTGGGCCCCTACCAGAGATATTTATATTATCTACCATCATGGGTGAGGTTCCGGAGGACTGGAGGGTGGCTAATATTGTGCCTTTATTTAAGAAAGACTGTAAGGAGAAGCCTGGGAACTATAGACAGGTGAGTCTGGCATCAGTGGTGGGTAAGTGTTGGAGGGGATTCTGGGAAGATAGAATTTACGTCCATTGATAAGTACAGATTGCCATCACATCCACATTCAGATGTTGGATTTTGAAACATGCAGATGGGATGCTAATATCAAAGGCTAAATTTAACTGTCACAGTGAAGCCCATTACTAGAATTATTGAGTATCTGTCACACAGTTTGTCCATCTGCTGTGAGTGGATCAGTCCCACTTAAACTCCACCCAAGCCTGGAGTGCTGCAGATCTTTGTAGACGTATTATTTCTCTCTGGTCTCCCTATTCCTTTGTTTTGCAGGGCATGATAACAACGGTTTATTTTATACCCAACTTTATTTCAGATCCATTTACTGTGAAAGTGCTGATATTAACTTCCTGTCCTCTTCCTGCCCCATGTTCTTCATTTTATGACAATGTTTTGAACACTGTCTCAGTGTCGTTATTAAAATTTGACAGGTTGTATGTAACCACTGAACTATTATTCCTGCCTTTTTCCCTTACTCTAATTTTTTCTTGTACACATTTAACATTTTCACATCTGTAGGGTGTGAAGAGGCAATTGGTCACTGCTCCTGAACCATGTAATCCTCAGCTTCCTAGACAGCAATATGAGCAATTTTGTCAAGCAATCAGCAGGGGACTTGATCAGGGAGCTGAGGAAATGGAACTTAATACCACATTTTACCACTGCTCAGGAAAAGCATCATATTCTTCACAATAAAAGTGTAAGCCATTATGTTCTGTGGCAGGAATAGAAGCAACTGGAGACTAGATCTGACAATGATGCTGAAGGAAGTTGATGCTCTTTACTTTCCAATCCCTTGCTTCACTTTCTGAAATGTTCATTCTCACACATTAAATCAGGATTAATTTGCTAGATTATTCCATTTGATCAAACAGGCATATGTTCAGGCTCTCTTGGCTTTTGGGAGTTAATTTCAATCAGTCCCCCTCAAAAGCTTTCCTGACCAAAAATTAAAATGTTAACAATCTTAAATTTGAACCCAAGTTGCCTGGAACCTGTTGACCTCTGGTTCTAACAGAGGCAGGATGAGGAACAAGTGAGCAATCCCCAGTCAGGAGGTGGGGGTCAGTCTGTGAAGCCTCTTAAAGGCTACATGCATTCATTATTGTGTTTCCTTTCTTTTTTGAACACAAATGAACCACTGAATTTAATGGAGATTTTAAACTCCATTGTGGGCTCATTAAACAGGAAGGTTAAGTCATGTGCAATCTTAGAGAGTTCTTGATTACAAGTAATGATTACAAGTTTGGGGGGCATGGTGGCTCAGTGGTTAGCACTGCTGCTCACAGTGTTAGGGGCCTGGGTTCAATTCCCCCTCAGGTGACTGTCTGTGTGGAGTTTGCACATTCTCTGTGTGTCTGCATGGGTTTCCTCTGGGTGCTCTAGTTTCTTCCCACAGTCCAAAAATGTGCAGGCTAGGTGGATTGGCTGTGCTAAATTACCCTATAGCATTCATGTATATGTTTGGGGAATGGGTCTGGTTGGAATGCTCTGAGGTCAAGTGTGGACTTGTTGGGCCAAAGGGCCTATTTCCACCTTGTAGGGATTCTATGGAAGTAATACTTGGATAACTATACACTGCAAGCCACCCATCATTTGGCAACTTGTCATTTTTTACTTAGTGCCATACATAGATCATAGCCACTCCTATTTAAAAGTATACTACAACATCCATCTTAATAAGTTACTAGTTAACATAAACTTAACTAGTTTACTAATTAACAAGTTTTCCATGTTAAACATTCTGTTTGTCTTTTGAACTTGTCTCCAAATTTTGTCATTCTCATCATCTAAAGGCAATGACTTCTGTCATATTTCTTGTGTTATTTGTCAAAGATTAAACATTATGGAATCAGTTTACTTGAAAATATCAGGTTTCTTTAATAGTTCAGACTTAACTTTCCTGGGATGGTAATTACGTAGGCAACTTCTTTCTAGCTTCCACCTGGCAGGCTACAAATTGCAGTTGGTGGGGGTAGTAAGGATCTCTCTCCCACTGCAACTCTCCCGTAATCTCTTCGGCCTTTCTGAAGAAGGGTCTAGGGGCGAAACGTCAGCCTTCCTGCTCCTCTGATGCTTGGCCTGCTGTGTTCATCCAGCTCTACACCTTGTTATCTCAAATTGCAGTTGGCCTTGTGATGTCAGCCTGGTTCCTGGAACATTAGCATATCTAGCTCTTTTCTCTCAAAATAAAATTATCTATACTAAGAGTGAAAATACACATGCAATAGAGTAGTTTTGAAACTAATTACAAAAAAAATGAACATATAAGAGTTTAAGTGTCTAAGAAACTGGAATACATGTAGATGGTTTGGCATTTGTTATAGATTGTGTCATGGTATAACATTGTGCGGATATGTACTTCATACTTAGGTGTTGTTGACTTGTACTGGGATCTTGCATGTTGTTAATGTGTTGATTGTTGTCCTAATGGACTTCAATATCTTCATTATCCAAACACATCTTTGTGTGTATTCTGTGCATAGTTGAAGTACTGTACAATTCCCTGAGCTGGATTCTGATTCTTCTCAGTGTTGTTCCATTTGATGTTTTGACTCCGTAGGATCAATGTTTATTGCACACTTTGACTACCACTGTGAATAAACATGTTCCCTGTGTAGGAAGTATGATTCTGACCTTCTTTTTTGGCAGATTTGGTATTTCCACACTTGCGGGTTACTACATTTTCGTTCTCCCCTGTTTTTGAGAGGTTTCTCCTACATCTCTGAGCAATCGGACAGTTGACAGCTTGACACTGTTATCCTAACTTGCTCTCCAAACATGCTCTGCTAGTGACAGTAAATTTGTGTCCTGAGGCGTAGCCATTTTGGTGCCAGGTATGGAGCAGACATCAAAGTCATATCCCTCAGAGATAGTAAGAACTGCCGATGCCGGAGTCAGGGATAACACAGTGTGGAGTTGGAGGAACACAACAGGCCAGGCAGCATCAGAGGAGCAGAAAAGTTGACGTTTCTGAAGAAGGGTCCCAACCCAAAACATCAACTTTCCTGCTCCTCTGGTGCTGCCTGGCCTGCTGTGTTCCTCCAGCTCCACTCTGTGTTATCAAAGTCATATCCCTGTTACTTTATTTGAAGTCATTGTAGTCTAGGTGGTGCACTTGACAGCAGTAGATCATTCCCACTTGTAATCAATTCCCACAATGAATTGTTTTCTGAACAGGTGTGCACGATATGATTTGATCCCAAATACTAGAGCAAGATTTTCATGCTCTATTTTGAAATGATTGAATTGCATTGCAATAGATGTTCGTATACAAATGCAAAATTGCTTGATGCACACTCTTAATCCTCTCTGAGATGCATCAGCTTCCAGAATTGTCTTCTTCCATACTGTTGTAGTACTGCAGAACATAAGTTTCTGCTTGCTCAAATGAATTGGACATGTAGAGAAGGTGTGCTAGCTACACATATAGGATATACTTTCTTAACAGCTCTCTTAATGATGATACTTTGTCGGTAATGTGTAGCATCTATGAGCTATAGATTTAAAAATCCGGGACATCTCTTCACATCTTATTTTTCTTGGAGAGTAGATTTGTGTCTTACATTTTCAAATAGAGCTAAAAAAACTTGTTCCAACCTACATTATTGTGGCACTTCTTGTTTCTGAGGACAAGTCCTTCACAATGAGCTGATGCCATTAGTCAGTGTGGCTTTCAGTCATGTTATTCTTTACTTTTATCCATCACAGCATTAACATGAGCAATGCATACACATACAGAATACATATGCTGCTGGATAAGATCTTGACCCATAGCTCAAACAAAAGGTAGTCTCTGGAAGTGGCATCTTCCAATTGGTGCCCTAAGAGTGGTGATTGTTTGAGACTAATTTGCTAAGTGAGACATTTAATAATAATGTTTGCTATCCAGCTTGGAGAAGAATTTGGGTTTCAATTCCCCTACCTTTGGAATTTTGCATTGTCATCTTTTTGGTGAATGATTTAGTCATCTGGGTCAAAATAGCATAATTGTGACGTTTTTCCTCAGCCTATGCATAATAGATCTATATGTCTGTGTGCTGATTTATAATACAGATAAATACCATAATGTTCCATTTCATCCAACTCACTGTTAACTTTCTCTTGTTTATGAGCGCTGAACCTTCCGGGAGAGTCAATTGATAGAATATAATCCATAGAATAGAATCAAAGAATCTCTACAATGCAGAAACAGGCTATTTGGCCCATTGATTCCACACTGACCCTCCAAAGATCATCCCATGAAGAATCAGTCCACTGTCCTACTCTCTATTGATGGAATTGCATTTTCTCTGAGGTGCAATATGGCATTGGTTTTGAGGTTTCCAGGCATCAAATCTGCCTAGATACAATTGTTGCAAGTTCTGGATTGATTCAGTATGGATATTCTTGCTCCATTAAACAGTAATAAATATCTTGATGATTTCATGTATGATATTGTGATCTGTGCATATTGGTAATGCTGTTATTAGTAAGCCATCTGTGCCTAAAATATAGAACACTTGTGGTTTCCATGTAGAATTGCCATTGATAATTGCACCTCATCATCAAAGTATCAACGCAGGTTTTGGGTGTGTATGCAGTGAATTTTACTGTTGTAAATAGTATCATTGACATCCCCTGATCCAGATACATCCTGATTCAAGATTCTGCCTCTTAGAATGCTTGCACCTGTATTGGCTTTGGACTTAAGTGTGTGTTGTAAATTTTCTTTGTGCATATGATGCAATTAGTGGGAAAAGATTCCACATGTTTGACTATCTCGACACAGTGAGGAAAGTCTGTTCTCCTTCTTCCAACTGAAACTTCACCCAGGTTAGTCATGCTATTAACCTCATGTAAATCCTTGCACATATGCAGTTCTTTGGCACACTCCCTGTTGTTGCATCTAGCAAACTGTATGTACTATTTGTTTGGTTGTGTCCTATTTTAGCCTTTGGTTGTATCATCAAAGCTAGATTTCCTGTACAGGCGAAGCCAGTGTCCTTTTGCATGATTTGCAAAGATATTGAGAAACAGGATAACTTAGTAGTGGGTGTAACAGACCTCACTTCCCAGACACCTTGCTTGCTTTCTGCATAATGGTTACTGTGTCAATACTGGTAGTAACACCTAATTCATGCAGATATCATTGTCTGATTATAATGTCTACAAATTTTCTGCCTCTTTAAGCAGTGTGATCACCATTCTTTTATGTCAAGAGGTCTTTTTGTAAAGCTTCCACGAATGTTGAAGTTAAAACTAGCTCCATTATCTGCTCAGACAGCTCAATCCCTGGTAAACTGTAGTGATTATTCTAGCGAAGACACCTATTGCCAAATTGATCAATTGTTTAGTTATTTGTTAGTATAGAATTTGAGTATTGTTTTAAAAAATGAAACATTTTATTGAAGCCATCCATATTCATTCGTCAAGGCAATATGCAAGAACTATTGATAGAAAGGGAGAAACAACATTTATGTTAAGTGAGAAGAAGGCGCTTACTTGTTAGCAAGTGAAATCTAATTGATATTGACATTGCCATGGAAAATTTACCTGTTAGATGATAATTAAACTTTAACTGCCCAACTTGGATTAAATTTTAAATCAGGCAGACAGACACTGATCAAAGCATTATCCTGAGAAGTGAACCAGAATACGACTGTTACCTCTTTTGTTGAGTTGAAACAGGTGTACTCAGAGCTCATGAGGCAAACATTCAGTTTTCTCTTCTCATACAGTACAAATATTGTTTTCCCTTTACATTAGTAATTCTTATGAACAGACCTCATGAATGGAAGACAAAAAGTTTTGACAAGCTGTGTATCTGTTCAACATTGTTCAAAATCAATTGATTCTTTCGACTAATGCCCGTAAGACATTAGCTCTAGCTAGTGGATTCTAAAGTTTACTTTTACACAAACTTGCTTTTCCAGCATTTTCCATAGTTTAGTATGACCTCACTGCTCCTCTTGAGACAGGATTAAAGTGCTGACTCTGCGTAATGGCTATCTTTATTTCATTGCTTTCTTATCTATTAATGCCACAGGTAAACCCAGAAAAAAAAACTTGCTTTGTTTAAAGAGCCTAAAATTAGATAGGATGTCTGTGGTTTTCCAATTCATGTTCGGAGATTAGGTAATTATCTTTCTGATAGTTCCTGTTGATCTGTAAGGAGTTTTAATAGGCAAGTCTTACTGCTATAAAGTTATTCTGTGTGAAGGTTCAGTCATACAGTAATTTTTTTTAGCTTCTTAAAATTTTGTCCTGTGTTATTTTCAGTTTTGGCTCAAGCTTTTCTTTTTAATCTCCCATGCTTTTGACACCGGGTTTATACCTTAGGTTGTCTCAAAGATCCTACAGCTTTCGTAGCCCATTTTGGGACTAGATTATTGCCTGAATCGACTCACAAGTCAAGTACTTACTTTTTCTGGAGTGCATTTCTTTTCTGGGATCCTAGTGTAAACCAGTTCAACACCGCTTCTGTGGTTGTTGAGTTAACGTCACTGATATTGTTTCTCAAGAAAAAGCATGTCATATTTTGTATGTTGTTGGTAAACAACACAGATTAATGGCAGATTTCCTGAACAGACTACAACTTGCAGCCAAAGTTAAGTATATATGCACCCCCTTTCTAGCATATTTCTGCAGCACTTCCCATGGCAGTTGGTTTTGTGGTTTTATCCTGATCAATGACTTATTAGCAAATGCAGCTTTCAAAGGAGAACAACTCTTAAAGCAATAAAGTAGAACTTTCTTCATTTCAATGGTTCTGCTGAAGACTTGATAGTGACAAATGACAAATATTACTACTTTCATTCTTGCCTTCACTGAGCATTTACACATTTCTTTCTAGTATACAGAGTCACTCTTACGTTGATCAAGGGTAGGAGCATGCTTATTTTCTTTGCTCTGACAAAGTTTAATACGTTAGGTAATGCAGGCAAACAGTGCAGGGAAAAAAATGTTTTTCAAATAACACTGAGGAATCATTGATTATTTTCTATAGAAAAGAGTGAACTGGAAGTGATTTAATAGATGTCTTCAAATTGATGAAAAGGTTTGACACAATAGGCAAATCAAATCTGCTCCTGCTGGTAGAAGATTCAAAACTTAAGAGACAGTTTTTTTTATGACTACTGCACCTCTTGAAGTGCTTTACATTTAATGAAGTACTTTTGAATTGAAGTTACTGTTGTAATGTAGGAAATGTGCTGTAATGTAGGAAACACAGCAAACTCTCACAACCAGCAATTTGATAATGATGAGATATGTTTTTCAATGGTGTTGATTAAGGGGTAAATATTGGTATAACTGGTGTGGACTTGTTGGGCTGAAGGGCCTGTTTCCACACTGTAAGAATTCTATGAATCTATGAATCTATTGTCTTTTTGCAAAACACCGCTGTAGGATCTTGCACGTCCACCCAAGCAGGCAAATGGACATCTGTTTAAATTGCTAATCTAAATGAAAACACCTCCATTGTAATCTCCCATTACTGCACTGAAATGTTAGCATCAATATTTGCATTTAAACCCTGGAATGGGACTTGAATCCAGAACAATCTAATTCAGAGGAGAGTGTACTACCAAATAAGGTACAGTGAACACTGATTTATTTCTTGCTTATTGTACTTCCCCACTGCATCCTGAAAAGCATTTTAGAATCTGCTTCTTTCTATTTGTCATTGCATTTTCAAGAATCAACAAGCATCTCCTTTATCTCCGACTTCCTCAGATCAGCGACTCTGAATGAATTGGAATGAGTTCAAAGATTGATCAAAAGAGAGAGTTTAACAATAATGTGGGATTCCCAATTTGTTCAGGTCAGGCATGGAAATTCCACAGGTGAACCATTGTGGGTAGTTCCTAAAATAATTTTCAAGTTGATCCTGGAGCAAGCGCTGCACTTAAATGTTGTTCCATGTATTTGGATATATCTTTCTACTTTTATTTGAACCAATCTAATGCTTCAACAAAGTGAAATTATTAATCACACATTTGAAATTAAGTACACTTAAAGCATTTGAAATGCCTTAGCATACAAGACTATGGACCAAGTTCTGGAAAATAGGATTAGATTAGTTAGAATCGCTACAGTGTGGAATCAGGCCAGTCAGTCCATCAAGTCCCCACCACCCCACTGAACAGTATCCCACCCTATCCCTGTAACCTGCATTCCCCATGGCTAATCCACCTAACCTACACATCTCTGGACACTATGGGCAATTTGGCAAGGCCAACTGACCTAACCTGCACATCTTTGGACCATTGGAGGAAACCCATACAGATACAGGGAGAATGTGAAAACTCCACATAGACCGTCATCCAAGGCTGGAATTGAACTTGGATCCCTGGTGTTTTGAGGCATCAGTGCTAACCACTGAGCCCAAATGGCTGCTTTCAAACAATCCAGACTCAGTGGACTGAAGGGCCCTATTCTGTGCTGTAAAAAACACTATAACTCTATCATACAAATAAGGTCGAGTTATAGAGTTGGAAAATTGAATTTTGTAACCTGACAGCTAGTTGTTGAATACCACTTGGCATAGTCACAATTAACTTACCTCCATTTTATTGCACAAATGCTACTGCTAACCCATGCTGCTCTTTGGTCCTACTCAGCTGTAAGGTTTTCAACCAAATTCTTCATTCTGGGATTCCCACTCATTTCCTAATAAAAGAGCTTGCACATCTTGCAAGCATACCCATCACTCGGATTTGCTTTTACTTTGTGTAATATTGTGTTCATTTCGAAGTGTTCTTCTGTGCCTCTGAGTGTACTTTTTGTTTCTGTTTAATGATGATCTAAATGCATGCAGGCAGTATAGGAGGTTCCGAGACAACAAGGTTGTTTGGTTTGAGTATAGCTACATTTTGCGTTGTCATATTAGTAATTTATTCTTTAAATGTATTATGCAATCAAGTGAAATCTGTAATTGTATTTATCAGTTATCTCCAATGGGTTTGAAACTAATGCTGTTGAATTTTAATACATGAACTGTGATTTATAATGTATCTTTGCAAATGCCCAGCAATTTGTTACATTAAAGAAACCAACAACAAAACCCATTGTGATGACTCCAGTAATTTGAATGCCCAGCTGTTGAGCTAACTCAAATCCATAGTGAAAGTGATAAGCTGAGAAGGAAGAGAAACCAAGAAAATTTGGATAAATGAAAATATGAGGTGGAAAAATGTTTATTGCAGGGAAACATAGATGTAGTTGATTCGAGGTTGAATGATGATTCTTTAGCGCAGAGGAGTAGTAACACTTTAGATTAGATTGAGGCAATATTAGTTGTGTGTTGGTGTGTGATTAAACATTGCTGTTACAAAGGCAAATAAGGACATTTTTCTGTCTTCCACTGAATATATTAACCCCTTGTTGGGTTATAAGTCTACACATGCTGATTTCCCTTCAATACCTTATTTATGTATACAATATGGGCTGAATTTTGCCAGAGATCAACTAAATGTCAATTTTGGGGAGTTTCATGGAGGGTCGCTCTCGTGAGCTCTCGCAATTTATCTCATGCAATTCTCCATGTACCACACCTTCATGTCACTCAGCAATGGCCAAATGGTCACCAGTGCCAGAAATTGCCACAACCATCATGTGTAAACACCAGCTGCACAATATGCCAAATGCTACCAAACTGATCTGAGGTTAGCTACCCAGATCATCCATGCAAATAGATGGAGAGCTTACAGGAATGCCAAAAGAAGGTTAGTGACCTTCTGCACTCCTTAAGAATTAGTGAACAACAGCTTTTCTATCTACCACACAATGTAACTCTGCCATTGCATCCACCTCTCATTAAAGCTCATGGTCTACCACTCACAGTATTGCATGAAACTTATTCCCATCTCATCAGCTCAAACTATAAATCATTTCTTCCTTCTGAGCTTCTTACTCACTCACTAACTCAGGGCACCTCACCACATTTCCTGACTGATGAAGAATCAGCTCGCTCTCTGACTGATCATTGTCCCTCTTGACAGTTCCCTGCTGTCAAACATGACAAGCTGCCTGGCTTGCCAGGCAAGGAAAGGCAAAGACAAATAAAAAAAACACTGCAGGTGCTGGAATCCAAGGTAGACAAACAGGAGGCTGGAAGAACACAGTAAGCCAGGTGGCATCTGGAGGTAAGGGGAAGACAACATTTCGGGTATGACCCTTCTTCAGGACTGGAGGCAGAGATACTGACTGGGAATGAAGACAGCAAACAAACAACCTGTTCTGATGCATGAGGTGAATGCCTGTCACTGTACACAAAGTGACTTAGTAACAGCATTGTAAGGTAAGGTGCTCTCAAAAGTGCAGCTTTATAACACTGAACTCCATTAGAAGTAAACCCCCAAAGTGCCTTGGTAATGTGATAATGCTCGTGCTTTGCTAATGCCATCTCCTGTGGTGCAAGGTACAGGCAGTCACTGCTCAAGATGTGTGCCCTGGAGCATTGGACAATGCTAGCCAAAATGGATACCTGGAGAATACACAACTGAATTGCAGCTGCCAGTTACTTATTCATTTCAGGAATTGTCCCCTATCTCGTTCCTCTGCCTGGTAAAAGGAAAACTCCATAAAATTAGCTTAAATTCAGTAAAAATGAGAATTTAATGCGTGCAAATAGGCTTCTCGCTGCTCACGAGTAAGGTTCTCATCTCCCTCTTAAAACTTTGAGTGGAAAATCAGACTTGTTTTTACTCAATTGTCGAAAATCTCATTTCACACCATATTTTAGTAACTAGCTTCCCATTGTCCCTGTCATTCAGGTGCTGGGAAGATTCTTCTCCTATGCTGGCATCCAATAAGCAAGTATTGGCAGCTATTTTACCAAAAGAATGTCACAGTGTAAAGCAATCCTGCCCTTTCCCAAGATCCATGCATCTGCATATCATTGAATAGTAATGAGGGCAAAGGGATTTTTACAATCGCTAGTATAAGTACAATTCTAATGCCTTATCTGCTGCTTTCAACTAACATAAGCTATCTCAGCACAACCTAATGCTCCGGTTTGCTTCCACAGTCCAAAGATGTGCAAGTTAGGTGAATTGGCCATGTGAAATTGCCCATAGTGTTCAGGGATGTACAGGCTAGGTACATCAGTCATGGAAAATGCAGAGATAGGCTAGGGAAGTGGGTCTGGGTGGGATGCTCTTAGGAGAGCCGATGTGGACTCAATGGGCTGAATGAATTGGCTCCACACCGTAGAGATTTTATGATATCATTTCTATGATTTGTTAAAACAAAAGTTAATGCACATTTGATGGCTGATGCTTGCTTCAGTTACTGTTGCATCTGCTTAACTGGCTCTTAAAAACTGATAATATGGTTGACACATTTCTCAGCCTGAACTGCTTTTGTGACATATTGCACAAAAATTGTATTTTTATAAATGTTACACGACAAAAATAAAAATGGATGTATCTATTGAAGCCCTTTTAAATTTGTTATTTTGGTCAATCTGTCTTTATTTACAAATGTCATGCAATTAACACACATCAGTTGTATGTCATATATTAAGGGATAGTCTTCACAAGATATTATGAGTTGGTTTTGATACCATATTGATAAATGACTCAACAGTCTAAAACAATAATCTGCAAAGTGCACAATGCTAATGGAATGAAAACCATTTTTAGTCAGAAAACCTCTCACTGATCAGCTAGAAGCAACAAATGAAAAATGAGCGAAACACTTACTTCCAAAATGAAAAAAAAACTCAATTTGCTGAGTAGCTATGAAAAAATCAGCAATTAGAAAACAGCAGAGGCCAGCTCCAAAGAAATGACTCCAAAGATTTTTAGACAGACTGGGGTGTGGCTTCACTCCACTTCGAATAATACTCAAATATTTCTTCGGGTAACTTTTGGTCTTTTCTGGATTGAGAAGTTTTCTCTCAGCCTATGAGTGACAAAATTATGACTCCAGTAGATTTCTTCAAAATATCTTTACTTACCTAGAAATTTAAAATGTAACGTAGTGTAAATAATCTCTCTCTGGCACAGTTTATTGCATTTCTCTTCTCAGACTCGAGCCTATGAATGCTGATGCCACTATTGTACTATTTGACAGCTCCCCAACTATAATCTCAACCATTTTAATCACATGCTTAAACTAATTTCTTAAGCTATTTCATTAAACTATTTACAGTAGCACCAGCTTCACCAAAGTCTGAACTTCACAAGTTAAACCTTTTGCATTCACTTAATATCTCTTGTTGAACCTTGTGCTTTTCATGTTAATTGAGGGTGAAAGCCTTCAATTCATGCATTGACTTGATCACTATTCTGTGAGATGATTGATGTTGTCTTCCTGTAAATTTTAACAGCTTTCATAATTTTCTGGATCTTTTCATTGGCTAATGGGTGAAGAGACTAGACATTGAAGCATTTATTTTGTACTAATCAGAATTAAGATGCAAGAAACAGACTTGAACTAAGGGAGAGAATTTTATACAGCATGAGAAAGGGATCTTGGTTGGTTAGGCCATCATTGGCATAGAGATGTAGCAAAAACAATTAACTGTCAATCTTAATTCTCAGACTAGGCAGATAGATTCTGATTAGTCAAGACATTGCCATGGGGGAGTAGACGAGGGGAAATATGCAGCTGAGATTAGCTCCATGACCCCTTTTTTTTACAAAGGTGCAATGAATGTACAAGTACCTTTTGCCTAAATAAAACAAGAGCCACAGATAAATATATATATAGGTTCTAGCACACACAATGGTATCACACTGGGAACCCAGCAGATGAACTTAAATTGGTTTCTGCACAGTTTGGTATTTAATTACTGATTTGCAATAGCAGATACACTCCAAATGGTGAATATACATTTTTGAGACTCACAAGCACAGGTTGAATGGTAGTTGTCTTTTCTCTTGGATGGGGGATTTCAAGACTAAATGGCACATTTTTAAGGTGAGAAAAGAGATTTAAAAAAAAAATGAGGGACAACTTTTTTTTACACGGAGGGTGGTTTGTGTGTGGAGCGAAGTTCCTGAGGAAGTAGTGGCTGTGGATACAATTACAATGTTTAAAAGTCATTTTGATAAGCACTTGAATAGGAAAGGTTTGAAAGGATATGGTCCAGAAGCAGGCAACTGGGACTAGTTTAGTTTGGGACTTTGTTCAGCATGGACTAGTTGGACTGAAGGGTCTGCTTCCATGCTGTATGACTCTATGACTCAAAGATAAGCATACTGCTCAATGCGAATGGTCAATGGGGTGTGTAGTTTGATACAATCTGCCAGTTGTTAGTATGTAATGTCTACATACTTGACATCACACTGGCGCTGAAACTCAGATATCACATCACTAGTGTGGTAGGCAAAACATCTTTTAGGCTTGACAGCAGGATGCCTTTAATGGAGAAAACCATTTGTGGTATTATGCACTCATTTTTTTGCAGAGTGTCACCCATAGGCATAACAGTCAATTTTAAGACTTAACGTTGCCACTTCTTCATATGGTCATTAAATTGTTT
Source organism: Rhincodon typus (assembly GCF_021869965.1). Taxonomy (NCBI): domain Eukaryota; kingdom Metazoa; phylum Chordata; class Chondrichthyes; order Orectolobiformes; family Rhincodontidae; genus Rhincodon; species Rhincodon typus. Next base: position 157,616,774 of record NC_063332.1, on the reverse strand, counting down.
GATAAAATTTGAGAATCCATTTACAATATGTCATTATTTTCACCATGACATATTCTAATTAGTAAAGCAAGATAATGTATTGAAACTTATTGATGGTGTTTCAATTGCAAAATGGTAAATTTACAAAGTATGTTCTAATCTTGCCACTCCAGCACATTTAGGCTATTATTTAAAATGGGACTGATAAACCCCTCTATTGCTGCAGTATTAGTTTGCTTTAAAATTTTATACCTCTTTTAATGAAATATCACTACTTATATTTTCAAAAGTGAAATTTCTAAATGAAAAATGCCAATATAGCTCCAATGGTTGTTACTTGATTATATAAAAAGAGAATGTTGTAGGAGGCTTTTATTAGAAATTTAGTTTCATCAGTCCTTGAAAAGACAGTTATATTGCAAAATAGGATATATTTAAAACATTATGCCAGATCAAATTAATTGTGCAATTAGTTTATAATTAGCCAGCAATTTTTCTTGCATTCTTTCTCAAAGTATTTTGGTACTTCCTGAAAGCAGTTGAGCCTACATCAGCACAGCTCTGTGAATATAAATTTTCTTGTATTATGTACTGTGAATGTCTTGGTGATAAGTATGAAAAAAAAATTACAAGTCTCAATACTCAACCGACATCCTCATGCGTTGTTTCCAGCAATGGTTGCCACTTGGCCTTATATCAGAATGTTGGGGGAATGGTGGTCAAGCCCCACTTTAGACACTCAAGTGCAAAGGCTAAGTCAATTATTCAGTGTAATACATTGGAGTGATGCGTTGTGAAAGACATAGTCTTTCCAATGAGGCAATACATCAAGGTCCTGTCTATCATTTCAGGTGAATGTGAAATAGTTAAAGGCACTATTTTGGAATGAATAAGAGAGTTCTTTGCTGTGTCCGTGCTGATATGCATCCTTCAAACAACACTCCAGAAATACAGGTTGTCTTATTGTTGTAACATTGCTGACTTTGGGAACTTATTGTGCACAAATTGCCTGCTGTCCTTCCTACAGCATAGCAGTAACTACGCTTCAAAAATATTTAATTGGCCATAATGTGCTGTGTGATGACTTGAGGTTGTGAAAAATGTTTTATAAAAGTGAGTTTGTTTTCTTTTCTTTACACATTAATGCAGTAGTTTTGGCAAAACCTTCAAAATAATTGAAGACTTGCACTGCTGTTAACATCCTTCCTGTTCAATAGCTCACTCACTGCTGACATTATTCCATATAAAATAAATTACCAAGTAGGAAAACATTATTCAATTCATTCTGACAGCATGGAGAATGTGCATTAGTACCAACAGTTAGAGCGATACAACTATATTGATTCCAGATGATAGCATCTGGCGTACCAATAAAGTCAATTGCTTGTAACTTAAGATAATGTTGAGTACAAGATACTGAGCATAAAAGCAACTTTGAATGTATGTCGAGCCAATAATTGATTTACAGCACATCTTGTTCAAACAAAATGATTTAGAAAGCAGTGTTTTTCTCTCCTGGGCCACTTTCCAGAAAATAGAAAATTAAAAGAACATTATCTCAATCACAAATTACATTTCTCTAATTTAATTTGCATTTCAAAGTTCTTTCAATTTTACTTGTGCAATCTAATCTAACCGAAGACCAGGCTGCACACACACATTTAAATCTGTTAAACAAAACCTTTTCAAAAAGGAAACTAATATCTACTCACTTCCCATATTTAAGTATCATTCTGAAGTCTGCAATCTTGTCAACAAGAATCACTAACTACTGACAATTGGATTGTACTCATAGGACTGAGTTGTTGGATATTTTGCACATCAACATACTGAGTGTAAAATTCTGATCTTCAAATTTATTGAATTTGCAGCTGCTTTATGGCCATCCTATAGACCTATGAGGAAAAAAACCATCCATTCATTATGGGTTTGTAAGGGATTGATGCCATTCACAAACACAGGTGCACGTTTAGTGAGTATAGTCTTGCAATCCATCTGCAGTCTCTTATGCAGCAAGAGCTTCTTTTTCAACTTATCGAGGCACTAAAGTGTGATCATTAGATAATTGGAGAACATTGCATATCTTTATAAGCGGCAATTAAATAGAATTAACAGATAACCATCTGAACACTCTTAAATATTGCCAGGTGGAAAATTACTCCTCCTCCCAAGGAACTGTCTGTTTGAAAATAAAAATTCAAAATCAGGCAGATATTTTTACATCAATCTGTTCATATGTGGATTAAAATTTTTCTGTCGTAGGTCAGACTTGAACCCAGAACTTCTGGCTCAAAGTTAAGTTAGTACCACTGTACCCCAAGATTGGTCATTCGTTAAGCTCAGTTGGCTGGATGGCTGGTCTGTGATGCAGAGTGATGCTAATAGTGGAGGCTCAAGTCCCACAAGGGCTGATGTCACCGTGATGATTCCACTTTGTCCCTTTACTGAGAAATGGTGACCCATCAGTTGAAGTCACCACCAGTCACTTCTAATGAGAGTGCAGCCTTCTGGGACTTTGGCAACTTTACCTTATCACAGGGTCCCTATTTATTTATGCTTAACCTGTTCCAAGATGTTACATCACACCTCCGAGACAGGTTAGACATGAACTTGTGATCTTCTGGCCTAGAGGAGGTGCAGTACGATTGCATCACAAGATGCCCTATCAACACAGGGTCACATTGCTTAAAAGCTGGTAGCAGAAACCTTCTCATGCTTATGGACTGATCATACTCTGTAGTGACTACAATAGAGACCATGTGGGATTAACAATCCTATTGTTTTCTGCTTGTCTAGTTTGTCAGAATGCTTTTGTCCTGTTAGCAAATTCCAGATTATTTGAAATCTACTTTAACCAATCGATTACCACATTGTTGAGGTTGGTTGGCTCGCCGAGCTGGTTGTTCCACAGATGTTTCGTTACCGTGCTTGGTAACATCCTCAGTGCAGCCTCTGATGAAGCATCGGTATGTTTTCCCGCCTGGTTTTTAAACTCTGAGGTCTGTTGAGATGGATTGCCTCACTTCCGGGTTTCCTCCGTAGTGGAATGTATATGGAGTCGAGTTCAATGTGTTTATTAATAGCATACTTCATGGAGTGCCATGCTTCCAGGAATTCTCGTGCTTGTCTCTGCTTAGCCTGTCCCAGGATCTTGGTGTTGTCCCAGTCGAAGTCATGGTTCTCCTTGTCCATGTGGATTGAGATGAGTGAGTATTGATCGTGTCTTTTTGTAACCAGTTGGTGTTCATGTACTCTTGTTGTTAGTTTCTTTCCTGTTTGTCCGATGTAGTGTTTCTCTCAGTCTCTGCAGGGAATCTTGTAGATGACATTGGTCCAGTCCATGGTGGAGAGTGGGTCTTTAGTTCGGGTGAGCACTTGTCGTAGGGTTGATGTGGGCTTGTGTGCCACTCTGATGCCCAGCGATCGTAGGAGTGTGTCGGGGCATGTAGAATGACACACTCATCATGCTACCCTACATCAGGAACATGTCAGAACTCACCACAAGACTCCTACGACTGCAAAGCAGGATCCCCTGCAGAGACTGCGAGAAACACTACATCAGACAAACAGGAAGGAAACTAACAACAAGAGTACATGAACACCAACTGGCTACAAAAAGACATGACCAATACTCACTCATCTCAATCCACATGGACAAGGAGAACCACGACTTCGACTGGGACAACACCAAGATCCTGGGACAGGCTAAGCAGAGACAAGCACGAGAATTCCTGAAAGCATGGCACTCCACAAAGCAAGCTATTAATAAACACTTTGAACTCAACCCCATATACATTCCACTACGGAGGAAACCCGGAAGTGCGGCAATCTATCTCAATGGACCCCAGAGTTTAAAAACAGGCGGGAAAACTCACTGACGCTTCATTAGAGGCTGCACTGAGGATGTTACCAAGCATGGTAACGAAACGTTTGCGGAACAACAAACCAGCTCGGCGAGCCAACCAGCCTCAACACCCACAACCCGAGCGACAGATCTACTCCAAAACCTTAGATTACCACATTGTGCCACACTATAAATCTATACTAACAACTCCATTTCTCTTTTTCAAACTTCATCGATCTTATTTTGCTTTGAGACCGTTTCCAGCTTCAGAGATCCAACTTCCATTTAACTTCACACAGTTCAATTACTAACACTCAAAATGGTCTCTCTCTTTCTTAATGCACTGTGGCCCATCATCCTTATCAAATTGATAACATTCCTAATTCAAATTACTTTAATTGTCTTCCTTCTGAAAAGGCCTGACTTTAACCACCACCCGACAAACTGCCCCCTTCCTGCTTTGCCTGCATTCCACCAGTACTTCCTCTTCAACCACTGGCTTTGGAATGATATATTTGTTCAAGCACAATTGAGCAGGTTAAAATAACCACCACTTCCCAGGATCTGATTGATTTTAACTGGCAACCCACCTGGTTTTGACTGAGCATAAGGATCAATATCACTTCAGTCTTCACATGAAAGTAACTAAAGAAGTTGTTGCATTACAGTAACCAACTAGCAAGCAAGTTGGTGCTATTAGGATTTTCCCACTGTGCAAGAGGAATGGTAGATCCATCCAACAGAACCAAAACAGTGCATCAGGTGTTGGCCAGAGGTCTCAGTTGGTTAAAGTGAGTCCAGCTCAGTAATTTCAAAGCAACTCCTGTGTATGTTAAAAGTGGGAAGAGATGATCAAAGGTTTAGACAGCTTCAATCCTATTGAACATTTGATGTGAGGTCAGATCAGATACAACATTCTTGTCATGTCTTTGGATGGCCATACATTTTATCTATTTGTAATATTAAATGAGGTATTAGTTGGATACTGTCATTGAGAAAAAAAAAGAAAGGGGAGGACCCAGAGACAGTTACCAGCACCTAACAAGGTGGGAGAGAGCAACATCTAGAAAAAAATCATCAACACCTAAAAGACTGGAGAGAGCAGAACCCAGAGACAGTCACCAACATCTGAAATTGTGCCTGAGAAAATCCATGGCTCAGGAATTCTGTGCTCTGAGACAAACATCGACTGGGCCTGGAGGACCATCAACTTGGTGAAAGGCACTCTTTGGCCTGCCGGAAACGTGTTGGTCTTGCAGTGTAAACAGCTGACCTTGACTGAGCGTTGTAGACTGGCACATTCCAAGGTCCAGGACTACATGCTGAGGGGTGCACTGAAGCTTGGGGCAACTACCGCCAAGGTGCAGCAGGGAAAGACCACTGTCTAAGGTCTTTCTGCCAAAGTATAACAAGAGTCCTTTCAGCTGTCAGGCCCTCTCAGTACATCGCAATGAGCTTAAATAGCTCCCTGCATAAGAAGGAGATGCTGTTATCTTTTGCAACTGTAGAGAAGCTCTGAAAAATGTTAAATTCCAATGTTTCGTTTGCATATTTTTTTTCTCTCTGTAAAGACTGTACAGCAGAAGGTCAACAGCTAGAGAAGTCATGGTTCACATTGGTTCTAATGATAGGAGGAGGGATGTGGTCTTGCAATCACAATTTAGGGAGCTAGGTAGAGAAAATGAGCAAGCAGGATCCCAAAAAGAATCATCTTTGAATTATTCCTGGTGCCACATGCAAGTGAGTACAAACCTAAGAAGCTAAGGAAGGAAATAGGAAAATAAGACAAGGAATATAAGAATTCATGGCTGGAAAGGTGTGCAGGGTTGGGGATGATGGGGGTGGGTGGGCTTTAGGCTTCTGGGACTGGCTTTGGAGGAGATGGAACCTGTACAAGTCAAACAGGTTACTTCTGAATGTTCAGAATCGTAACCGAGCTGCGGGGCATTTTTGTTGCACTTTTGGGGAGGGTTTAAACCAACTCAGTAAGAGTGCAGGAAACAGGACAGAACATTAAAATGTAATATCTGGGGGCCTAAAATGCTGAGAGAGACAGATAGCACTAAAATTAAGAATACTAAGTTAATAGGTGGAGTTGGAATAAGGCATATAGTGATGAAGTCTAAATCAGGATTACACTGCCATTGTTTAAATGCACAGAGATTGCCTTATGGGTTAATCATGTTGTGATGATAATGGAGACCTGCCTCAAAGAGGGCAGATCTGGGTGTTAAGTATTTTAGGTTACAAGGTGTTCTAAAAAGAGATGAAAGGAGGAGGAATGGAATTTTTGGTTAAGGAGAACATTGCAGTACTGGAGAAAGAGGATGTTTCAGAAGGTTCAGAACAGAATTGATTTGGCTAGTGCTAAGCAATAAAGATGCATTGGTCTGAGTAATATATAGATTGCCAGGTAGTGGGAGATATATTGAGGAACAAAACTTCAAAAAAGTAACAGAGAGTTGTAAACATCATATTGAAGTTACAGTGGGAGACTTTAATTACCAGTATATCAACAAGGGATTAACAGTCCAGCAATAACACCATGAGGCTATCGCTTCCCCTTTACATCTGGAGGTCGGGGGCATGGTGAGGTATTACATGAAAGCAATGCGTTTGTCTTAACCTATGAGTCAGATGCTGCCTACTCCATGGTGACAGAGGTGGAAATTCAGTTGCTACTAGGGTCTCCAATGATGGTGAGCAGGTATTGGATAAGCTGTCATGACTTAAAGGTGATAAGCCACTAGGCTACATGAGACCAGTCAGTTTATCTTTAGTTGTGGGGAATTTTTTGCAAACAATTACTCAGGATCAAGTTCATGGTCACGTGTGGATTGATTTGGAAGGATCAACATGGATTTGTGGAGGGAAAATCTTGCCTAACTTACTTGCTGGAGTTTTTAGAAAAGGAAACAGACTTTGGAGAAGAGAAGTCTGGTATATATGGAATTACAAAATATGTTTGAAAAATCACAACACAATCAACTCAAAAGTAATGTTGTTGTTGAAAGGAATGGAATCGCTTTTAGAAAAGAAGGGACAAAAGCAACATAGATACAAAATTGGCTGAGGCATTCGAAACAGAGGATAATGATTTATGGATTTTTTTTGGGTTGGAAGAAGGTTTAAATTAGAGTTTGTCAGGGGTTAGTACTGAACTTTGATAAAAATCAACGATTACATGAATAGTCCAGCTCTGTATTATAGTTCAGTATCAAGCTTCAAAAACTTCAACGGTACAATAATGTCATGTTATTGTAATTACTGGAAAATAAAAAAAAAGGAGCAGAAATAGACCATTCAACTCATGTATCATTCAATTGGATCGTGGCTGATCTTCTAGCTCAATGCCAATTCACACAGCAAACAATTTTCCTTGACTTAATATCTAAAATTCTATCGATCTTTGTCTGAAACTTTTTCATTGACTGAGTCTCCCACAGCTTTCCTGGATGGAGAACATGAATGACTTACCTCCTTCTGAATGAAGAAATTCCTCCTTGCCTACCCATTATATGTTAATTATGGTAATGGTAATCGGCAGTCACACAAAATGTATCAGGGAAATTGCATTTCTTGTGACTCTCAGGATAACCTAATTTGATTTGTCATTTAAATAAATTCTCATTTCAGAAGAGAAGGTTAATGGAACTACAGAGAGAATGCAGTAATAGGCAAACTACTGTCACAGCAATACAACTTCAAAGAGGAATCTGCAATAATTTTAACGCCGTCAGCCAGGTGGACCTCATAGAATGTGTTCCCTGATTGCGGCTTATATCTGGTCCAATCAAGGAGTCCTGGCTGACAGATTTAAGCAGGAGTGTCAGGGGATCTCCTCATTCAGAGAGCTGGCTCTGAGGAAACTGGACCAATATCAAATACAATATGTGTAAATAAAGGGTGACTTGGAGACTGGATACTGGTCTCTGTGAGTTGTTTCAAAATCTATTATTATGAAGTAATTATGAGAAAATTTAGTTTAAAATAGTAGAACTATCGTTTGACATGAAGTTCAATTTATTTAAGAAATTTAAATGGTTTGTAGAAATATTACAACAGTTTGACAAAGTTCTCTTAATTGTTTTCTAATTTTGTGCAATTAGGTGAGTTAACCTAAAAAACTTAAACATTTTACATCTGGGCTTGGAAAGGGTCATGTATCTTTCTGGTATATTAATTCATTTTCATTAGCATCACGTCAATATTGTATTAATAATTACGATCCTTTATTCTAAGGCTATCAATTTACTATGGCCCTTTTCAGAGGATTGAGCCGTGGCTCAGTGATAATATTCTCAGTCTGAGGTGCAAAGTTACGAGTTTAAGCCTTACTCCAGATATGCTGGGTTGGGTAGAGAAGGGAGTCTTTGGCCCTGATTACAATAAAAGTGACTTGACCAAGCAATGGGAAAGAGTTTTGGTTGAAAATGTATTGTGAATTTCCTCACATACTGTAAAGTTTACATCGATGTTATTTTTTAAAATCAGCAGCTTTCTTATCTGGAAGACAGTTCAGTTTGACTCGCTTCTTAGGGTTAAATTTGACCCAATTATTACAGTTTCTTTGTAGCCTCATTCCAATTTTATTGAGTCTATAGTATTTTAACTGGGTACTGGCCAATCTGTCTGTGAATTCTGCCTTTACAAAGCTTGTCTTGCAATCTGAATCTATCTTGATTTGCATTGTTTTAAGATCCTGCTGAAACACAAATATAAGCAGCACTCAGAATGTTGGTCTCAATGTGTTTGCAGAATTATCCACAATATAATCTCAGGTTGATATAAGAATGATACCATTGGTGGAAGAGGCCAATTATGTGGATATTAAATTTAAAAGTGTGGGAATAATAAGACAGGAAGGCAATAAGGGGGACAAATATTTAGAAAGTTTCAGTACAGCCCATGGTCTATATGGACTTCAGCAGGTGTTCAACAAGGTTCCACATGGTAGACTGACTAGCATGATTAGATCACATGGATTACGGTGGGGTAGTCTAGCCAATTGCATACAAAATTGGCTTGAAGGTGGGAAACAGATAGTGACAGTAATGGGTTACTTTTCGTACTGGAGACCTGTGACCAGCTGTGTTCTCCAATGACTGGTGCTGGGTTCACTGCTCTTCGTGATTTATACAAATGATTTGGATGTGAATATAGGAACAAAGAACAATACAGCACAGGAATTGGTCCTTTGGCCCTCCAAGCTTGCATCAGCACATTTCGTCCTTCCATACTAAAACTGTCTTCACTAACATGATCTGTATCCCTCTATTCCTTTCCTATTCATGTATTTGTCCACGTTCTTATTGAATGCTGCTGTTGTGTCTGCTTCCACTACCTCCTTTGGCAGCATATTCCAGGCACTCACCACCCTTTGTGTGAAAAACTTTTCACTACCAAAGTTGGTGATATACCGGACAGTGAAGAAGGTTATCTCAGAGTGCAATGGAACCTTGATCAAATGAGCAAATGGGCCAAGGAGTGACAGATATTAATTTAAATAAATGTGAGCTGTTGCACTTTGGTAAGGGAAACTAGGGCAAAACTTATTCAGTTAATGGTAGGGCCTTGGGTGGGTGTGGTGGGGGGCGCTGCTAGTGGGGTGGATTTGGGGTGTTGCCAAACAAAGAGAAACAGGGGTTCAGGTGCAGAGTTCCTTGAAAGTTGAGTCGTAGGTAGTCAGGGTGGTGAAGAATTTATTTGGCACACTTGCCTCTATTGGTCAGTGCACTGACTACAGGAGTTGAGACATCATGTTGCATATGTACAGTACACTGGTGAAGCTACATTTAGAATACTGCATTCAATTCTGGTCTCCCTGCAATAGCAACGATATTGTTAAACTTGAAAGGGTTCAGAAAAAATTTACAAGGATGTTGCTGGGACTGGAGGGTTTGAAATTTAGGGAGAAGCTGAATTGGCAGGGTTTTTTTCCCCTCAAGCATCGAAGGCCGAGGGTTGACCTTATAGAAGTTTATAGAATCATGAGGGGCATTGATATGGTGAGTAGCCAAGGTCTTTTTCCCAGGCTAGGTGAGTCCAAAATTGGAGGGCATCAGTTTAAGGTGAGAGGGAAAAGATTTAAAAGGGACCTGAGGGGCAACGTTTTCACAGAGGGTGGTGCGTATATTGAATGAGCTGCCAGAGGAGGTGGTAGAGGCAAATATAATTACAACATTTAAAAGGAATCTGGATAGGTACAAGAATAGGAAGGATTTAGAGGGATATGGGCCAAAGGATGGCAAATGGGATTAGTTTAGTTTAAGAATCCTGCTTGGCATGGACAAGTTGGACTGAAGGGTCTGTTTCCATACTGCATGACTCTATGACATAGTAAATGATCTCCAACCTTTGCCATGACTAAAAGACATTAAGATGCAGCAGGCCAATATGAATGGCAAATATTGTCAAGGTGCAGGCATTGTTTTGTAGACAAAGAATGAAACAGTCCAATATCCAACCACTTATTTTATGCTGACTGATGTTAAATTAAGGATATGTGAAGTGTAATTGCTTAATACCTTGATGTAAGCACTTGCTTTATTGCTGGAGCAACAAAGTTTCAGGCCAAACAGAATTGTTAGTGAGTGTACATGCTTCCATGGTAGCTGCTCCTCTGTTGATTTAGACCACATTTTTTTCTTTTTTTTATGATTTACATATGCTGAAGCCTACAAAAGTAGTTTGCGTACCCTTAATGGGCATTGCTAAGTGGTCAATATTGGTTCCTGGTCAAGCTGGCATGCTGAGTTTTATGTAGTACTATGCAGTGCATGACATATTGTGGTTTGGATACCTTTGAAGAGATACTCAGGCATGGTGAGCCAAACATCCCAAGGTCTATTGTTACAGCTGTCACGATGACAGATCAGAACCCTAAGCACTTACAGGTTGCTGAACTTTTAATTCCAACATTTCTTTTAAAAGAGGAATGCTACAGCCAAAGTATGAAAAGGGATATAAATTTAATGATGATCTAGCAGTTCTGTGTAGACCTAAGGAATTCATACCTGTACAAGCTCAGGGTAACTTCAAGCAGAAAGACATACAAATCAAGACATAATGAGAGGTTGACTATCCACGCTTCCTCTTAGCAAGAAGCCATCTCTGTGAGGCATGTGTTACCCTTTCAAGGGTATACAAGAAAAGGGTTTAAAATTAACTGCAACCATGGGTCTCTGTGTGCCAATGACTGGATGGGTTATGTGCGGATGAGTGTGCTGTCCATTTCACAGTCCTTAAACACCTGGGCATTGCAGGTAAAGAGAGAGTGAAAACATTCTCACACTCCAAGTGCTACCATCCAGCCACCACCAGGACAAAAGAATTTCAATCAACCTACAAAACCAAGAAACTCAAAATTATCTGCTCAGTTATCAATGTTCATGCTACAGTATCACTCAAGGTAATGACTGCAATATTTTACTATCTTCCCTTGACAAACAACTTAGTGACTGATCTGTATATTATTTTATTAACTTTTATCTTTTTTTGGCTCACATATTCTTAATCTGCAGGTATATGTGTTGTGTTATTATTTCTTCTGGTATTTAGTAACTAATAAATTCACTTTTTTGTAACTTGAAAGTCTAGTAAAATGGCTTTCTTTTAAAAGACATTAGTTGGTGTAGCCACTACAAGACACATATTCCCCTTCGCACCCTTGTCAGCCTTCTGAAGGATTGTTCTCTCTAGGACACCTCCTTCACTCCCAACACATCCCCACAACCCCATGACACTTTCTGAGGAAGGGTGACCGGACCCGAAATGTTAACTCTTGTTTTTTTCCTTCACAGATGCTGCCAGACCTGTTGAGCTTTTCCAGTAACTTTGTTTTTGTTGCCCATGACACTTTGCTGTGCAACCACTGATGGTTTAACGCCCATCTGTTTACTTCCTCCAACGTCAGTATCCAAGGGCTCAAACATAGTTCCAGGTGAAGCAGCACTTTACCTGCACTTCACTCAATCTAGTATACTGCATTCACTGCTCACAATGTGGTCTCCTCTATGTTGGGAACATGACACGTAGACTGGGTGACTTCACTGTTTCCATCAGTTTGGAGGATCCTTGTTTTTGAAAAACCTGACAGCATCAGTGAAAACAGCTCAGGACTATAAAACAAAGAAATAATGGCAATTGCTAGAAGAGTCATAAAAGATATTTAAAGGTCAGCAACACTTGACGTTGAAATGTTTGGACTTGCCTTTTGTCGGCAGCCCTGCAAGAAGCCTCCTTCTTGCTCGGTTTCCATGGGAACTCAGTGCTCAGAAGGTGTGTGGACCCTGAGGAAAAACCTGACAAATTGAGTTTTCCCATTACCATAGGGTAAGCTGCCACTTGTTTTAGTGAGAAATCTGTTGTGTTTACGGAATGGCCAGCAGTAAAGGAAGAAGGTAACATGCGGGTAAAGGTGAAGGAGGAGAATTTTGCAAATCCTGAGCTTTTCACCAGATTTATTTATCTTTTATCTTCTCAGTTAAAGGGTAAGGCCTTCTGTCATCCATTGCTTCAACTTGTGCCTGAGTGCTACATTCACTTAGTGGACTCTAATTGATTGCTTTGCGCTACGCCTCTGACCTTTGCAATAAAAGGTACAGCGTTTGGGGAATAGATTTGATGTCTAAATAAAGGAAGGGTGGTATAGTTAATGTGATCCTATAAAGCATTAAGCAGGTCTGTCAAGAACAAGGTTGCAATAAAAAAAATCTAAACCAGGGCCAATATGACTTCAGTGGAGTCTGATAGAATTTAAAATGCAAGCACGCTGATGGATTTATTTGCACTAAGTGAGTACATTGGAAAGTGGATTCAATCACCCAGTGAAAAGTAGCCAATCTTTCTGCTCAATTGAGATCAGATCATGGGCGCTTGTAAGATCAGACAGATTTTTAAAAATATTATTAGGCAGCAATCTTTTACATTTATTTGAAATAGTTCATCACTTAAGCCTTCTATTAGGAAATACTGTAAAACAGTAGATTTATCACAATGAGTTAATTTGGAGCCAAATTTAAATGTGCGCATTTGACATCTAATTCTGCTTCTGCATATGTCTCATAAAATGATATTCTCTTGTCTTTGACAGTTAAATTCAAGCTTTGTTTTCTTTTATTCAAGAGAGTTGCCTGCTAAAAAATACATTTTTTTTCTCTCTGTCTCTGGCAATCTAACACATTGTGTTATCCTTTAAAATGGCTAAATGGTGTGATCAAGCCAATAACACAGTGATGTATGTAAGGACAGTATGATACACGAAGGAGAAGGTCAAAGGAGGGTAAGGGAGCAAGATACAGAGACAGATAATTAGAGTGGAAGGAGGATCATATGGTGTATAAACTTCAGCATGAACCATTTGAGCAGAATGACCTACTTCCGTGCTTCAGAGTCCATGTAATTCTATGTAATTATTTGTTACATTTATGGTTGACTAAGATTGGTAAAATGATCAGAATGCTTTTAACCACTTCAGATTAGAAGTATGTTTCACACTCCTACCAGGATAAAAGAGGGATGAATACTGGTGTTTTATCCGATGCTAATATGTCATGTAAACCACTTACAATTTGGACGTTATTCTTCCTACTTCCAATATGCAGCAACATTTCCTAAACTCAGTATCCTTTTGAGACCTTTTTTATGTCCTTTGTTGCTGATGAAGCAGCTAAAGGATCAATCTCAGGGCTGCCAATGAAAACTACAAGTGAATATCAGAAGGTCTCTATGAGACCTTCAGTAAAAATTTCCAGGCCAGAAAAATGTAGGAAAGTACAAGAGTTGAATAAAGACATTTCATAATTACCTAAAATAAAAAAAAGTGCTGGAGAAACTCAACAGATATTGCAACATCTATGGAGAGAGAAACAGAGTTATATTTCAATTCTGATAGGATTCTTCTTTGGAACTCTCCTATCTATTAATTATTTTATTTGTAAAAATCTTTTAGGGCCCTTCCTTAATTTGAAACTCTAAGTCCCCTATCAGTCTTAAAGCCAGCCTGTTCCATATATTTGTTTAGATTTGTTAGACTCAAATTTTACTTTACCTCTTCTGGGCTTATATCAGCAGCCTTTGTTTTATACAGCAATTAGTACCAAAACTGTAAACAAACATCATGAGCTAAGCTTTTAAAAATAAATAAAAGGCTGTCCTTGGAGGGACTGACCAGTTGTTCTTGTCCGTGTGTTTGAGCATCACAGTCTGGTGCTAAACCTATCTAGGTACCAGAAATGTGTACTTACTTTGAAGTAAAAATTAAGGACTTACAGAGTGCTCACACAAACTGAGATGTAATGTAATAAGCTATTAAGCATCATAAGACATCTATTCTGCTCAGCTAGTTTGAATCTTATTTCTGCCAAAGATTTTGGAATGTTTATCCTTCCCCACTTAGTAACAGTAGCTTAGACTAATACTAATGAGAAGGATTGGTGGTAATTAGTCTGCCCAAGGCATCTCAGGTACTTCTAGTGCACACGACCACAACAGATACCACATCAGCAGAGCTGGTATCAAACATTTTGTAAAATCATGCAGGGAAAAATCCCTGCTGTTATTAGACTTCTGAGTGTACCTCTCAAATTTAAAAGTTGAATGTTGATTTTGCTCTTTGTGCGCCTTCTCTACTGTCGTAACATTGTATTCTTCGCTCCGGTCTATTATCCGAATGCATTTTGTATGGTATGATCTGCCTGTTCTGCATTCAAAATGAAACTTTTCACTGTACCTAGGTACATGTGGCAATAATAAATCAAATCAAGTAAAAAAAAGATTAAGTCTGATATCAGGAACAGGGATCAGAATTACCCTGCTGTAACAGTCTCAGTAAGACTTTGATGGATAGAAAAGGTCTGGCAATGGAACAGCAGAACCAAGAGGTGGGGAGCTCTCAAGTACTTTGATGCTGTGTTCAAGGCAGCAGGAGCTGAAATAGAGGAGAAAGGTCATGTTTCTTCAAGCACCCAGAAGGCCTTCCAGGCAATCAGTGAGCAGAGAGATTACTTCTTGGATTCTCGCCTGAAGCACCTGGTTGCAATTCCAGAAAAAATTTAACAATCTCACGTACGTTGTCAAGTTCAGTGAATGCATCATCAAATTTCCTGCACCCACAGTATAACCTGTCTCTTGTGCTGCTCAATGCACCACAGCCCTATCACACACCGAGAAACTATTAATTCCCATGCCTAGTGTCCCGATGCCCAGTATGGCCCTCGTAGACTTACAAGAACCTCTTGGATTCTATGTACCTCCACCTATTTGGCTAAGGCAGGTGTATCAACTGAAAACACTTACCAACATTTTTCGCTCTCTCTTGTCACTAATAACTGCATACAGCAAAAGAAATCTGCTGTGAATTAGGCATACCTGTTAATACAGACCCCTTGGAGGAGCTGACGTTCCATCTCAAGGTACAGGCTGTGCCTGAGGCCACTGTATTTAACATCACTAATAACTGGTTGTCCACACAGCCTTCTCTGCTTCTCAAAACCAACTTGCCCTGTTATCTTGCATTAAATAGTATCTGTAAATACTAGACGCATGGATCACTGACATCCTACTCCACCTCCTAACTACTGTGCAAAGTCTCACCTTCAGATGCCCACAATTCATCACCTGACGTACTAATCTACACCTAACCTCTTTAGTTGGGCAACACTAGGCCCCTGATAAAGAAACACTGGCACCCGATCTTGCATCCACCAATAGGGATGCTGAAACTCTAGATCCTGTAGATATAGTTTTGAGGGATTCACGTGTGGCGTGCCATCTGTCAGTTGGCTGTAACCAGGCCTGGGAGAAGTCTAATGGTACATGGGCCAGCTCATAAGATGTGAATGTTGAAGACAATTTCTGCTACAGAGAACTGAGATGAGTGCATTGCTGTAGTGGTTTATAGGAGAACACTGATGGACATGTATATCGAGATGTTTGGTACATTGATAACCTGTCACTGAACCTCTTATCACACAAAGGGACATGAGGTATTCTGACGTCACCTTAGGATGGGGTTTCATGCAGAGTTAGGAGCTCATACCATCCATCATACAAGGGTTGGCCAAATCCACGACAGTACTTGCAGATCTGGCCATGAAGTCCGCGGCTGGTGTCTGAGTTTCCATTGCAGCAAAAGGCAGAAGCCAACCAATGTCCCAGTGCTGCAAACAAGGATGAGACTGAGCTCATGTGACCCAAATGCATTGCCAGTCAAGTTCAGCATGATGCCATGTGGTCTCAGATATGCTGCCATCATGACTGTCATGACAATGCCGAAAGAGCCACACACAGTCTCCTAGCAATCTATGTTTTGTGGCGCCCAAACCTACTGACGTCTCTCTGGATGATGACAATCATGCTCCCACACTGTTGTTACATTGATGACTGCTGGCCCAGAATGCTGGAACATGTGCTGAGGAATGCAGTCTGAAGCTGAACCATTAAGGCACAGAGGTACTGTGGCCATTGGTAGTCTCCTTGAAACCTTGAAGGTCAACAGTCTTACTGCAGCCAGCTGGTGGACTGTGATGTAGTCCTAGTCAATAGTGTTGTCAGGCTGAACCAAGAAACAGTTGTTCACCTATTTTATTCAGTGGAAACATGCAGAGTGTATGTTCATTCTGTCTGCAAAGAACAGGGCCATGTGAATTAACAAATGTAGCCTCCAGTACGTGCAAGTGTGCCCCGCTGCAAGCTTGATTGACAATTCTAAATTGGTCATTAATACATGGGGCCCTTTAATGGTATTGCAAGCCCTCCTCCATCTCCCTCTTCCCACAACTTCCACTCTCTGCGCTCTACCAGCAAATCATGCTGTAGCCCAACAGGAACACACTGCCTTCCTAACTCATCTAAGCTGCAAATACTGAGTGATTCCAAGTACGTCTGCTAACTCGACATGAAATTCGATGCATGTCATACAAAATAAAGTACCTCCCCTCACCCTGCAGAAAGAAACAAAAGCTCTTCACTTAGACGTTAAATAGTGTGTCCTTTAAAGAGCTAGTGAGGGGTCATGCAACATATTTGGTGGGTAAAAATTAAGGGAGAGCAATAATAGGATTTGCATAGTTCAAGATAGCATTTTGCGTGCCAATTGGATGATGCTTAACAACCTGCCCGAGCCATATACTTCCTGTGCACACATAATGCCCATATAGTCAGAACTCATGTTCAGTCCACAGCAGAAATGACCGTAAACATCTGGCATACATTTCAAGAGATTTCAATAAACAGGCTCCAGAAATGAATTTTGCAACAAATAGAAACATACAGCTCAGAAGGAGGCCATTCAGCCCATCATGTGCAAATCAGCTCTTTGCGAACGCTGTCTAATTTGTTCAACTCCCATTTTTCTTCCCCATATCGACAGCAAATGTTTATCCTTTTTCAAAGTTCCTACTGAATTTACACTCACCAGCCAATTGTTCTGTCGATGTTACCAAAATGACTATTGAGATTAATGGGGGTGAAATTAAAGTTTTCCAACAGGCCAAAATGACAAAAAGAGGAAGGGGCCACATATTTTAACTTCATTCTGGCATTTCCCCCATACACCCTGCTTACCCAATTTTCATTTCTCTTAACTTTCAATGGAAAGGCAGATCAGGCAAATTTAAGGTTGTTGCTCTGTAATTGCTACTTTTACACGACTGTCTTAAATTCATTTCATCTCTAATTTATCAATTACCTCTCCACTAAGTGTTCCTCTTTTGGAACAATCCAAGCTTCAGTTGCTCAAGTGCTTAAACCAGTCTATGAAGTTAATTCTGGGTCAATGTACCTTCACTAATAACTGTATGTTCCACTTCCATACAATTATCAGAATTATCTGAAATTCCATACTAGCTGGAAGGAAATTGATATTTGGGCACAAAAACAGAAATTTCTGGAAAAGCACAGCAGGTCTAGCAGCATCTGTGGAGAGAAATCAGAATTAATGTTTCGGGTCGGAAACATTCACTCTCATTTCTCTTTGCAGATGCTGCCAGACCTGCTGAGCTTTTTTAGAAATTTCTGTTTTTGTTTCTGATGTACAGCATTCGCTGTTGTTTCAGTTTTTACTTAGATATTTGGGTACTGTCATTATTCTTAAATATAAATATCAGGTCCAGCAAAATATTTATGTTGAGTTGGCTGATCTCACCTCAGACTGTAGGACTGCCATAAAATCCCTCTGTGATTTGTATATAAAAATAAATTGGATAACTATCCTATGTGTGATCATTATTATTGAATCCTGTTGGTGATATGGATATTAGCATATAATAGGATAAAGCTTAACTCTGATGTATGAAAGATAGAATAGTTTAGTGACATCATTTGTTTAACTTGTTTTGAAAAATATGTCCATGAAGATGTACCCAAAGTCTAATTTTCAACAGGAACATCAGCCTGTTTAGAAGAGGAAGGTGAATGTTGGGAATGGGAAGAGACAAAAGCCAAAGTATGACTTAAAGTAGTTTAGTATGATCTTTATAACGTAAGATGATCTTCCAGCTGTACAAGACATTGGTCAAGCAACTTTTGAATATTGCATTCATCTCTGGTATCCCTGCTATAGGTAAGATGTTGGTAAACTTGAAAGCATTCAGAAAAGATTTACAAGGATGTTACCAGGGTTGGAGGATTTAAGAGTCAGAGCGACTGAATAGGCTGGGGCTATTTTCCCTGGAGTGTTGAAGGCTGAGGGGTGACCTTACAGTGATTTATAAAAACATGAGGGGCATCGATGAGGTAAATAGACAAGTTTTTTTTTCCCCAGTGTCGGCGAGTCCAAAACTAGACGACATAGGTTTAAGTTGAGAGGGAAAAGATTCAACAGGGACCTCAGGGGCAACTTTTTCACACAGAGGGTGGTGCATGCATGGAATGAGCTGCCAGAGGAAGTGGTGGAGGTTGGTACAATTACAACATTTAAAAGGCATCTGAATTGGTATATGACTGGAAAGGATTTAGAGGGATATGGGCCAAATGCTGGCAAATGAGATTAATAAATTTAAGATATCTGGTCGGCATGGACGAGTCAGACTGGTCTGTTTTTGTACTGTACATCTCTATGACTCTGACTATCTCCATCATGTAATATTGCTTCAGTAATGCAATGAGATATCTAGCACGTAGAATGATCTCTGCATTGAGATATAAACTGTATACTTTAGTGTGATCCTTTTATTGCATCAGTAAGAGGATAAAGTTTTAATCAATTTTTTAAAAGTGCTTTCTAATTCAAATAACATGCAAAAGTAGCTAATCAAAGCAGCCAAACATGTGTGACTGTTTTTTTTTCAATGGCAGATGGGGACATGCTTTGAAACTTTACTGTCCTAGTTTTGGGAGCTTAGTGCCTCTGGGACAGCTTTGAAATTCCAAAGGGAAAATGAGTGGGACGGAGTGGTAAATATGTCCATCATCAAATAATGGAGGCTTAAACTCATTACTAGGCTTGTTAAGCAGCTGCACAGAGTGGAATGGAATTTTCAAAAGTTTTCCAGGCAAGCTTTGTGCTCATCCGTGTGCAGCTGTCAGGTTTGCTGCAGCTAAGATCCAAATAGCTTTTAATTGCGATGATCTTTTAAACAATCCCAAAAAACCCACCAGTGCCAGCACGGATACTGATCCAACCATATCATACCAGGCCACAGTTTGCCTCCTTTCATTTCTCAGGAACTGTCTGTTCAACTCGACAAAGCAATGGCAGCCTCAAACATGCTGCTATTTGCCTTTCCTGTTGTCAGGCAAGTAACTACCAGCTCCTAGCGGGGCTCAGTGTCTCAAATAGAGGGTCAAGCTCAGCTCCTGGCCAATGGACTATTTAAATTTAAACATGCATTGTCATAGTGATACAGCTCCAGTGCAAGGTTGGGACTCAAAATCCATTTAGTGTCAATGCATTGGGAATCTGAGTTGTACTTCCCCACAAAATACCTGCTGAAATGCTAACCCATGGAACAATACCTATAAAAATAATTGAACCAGTGATCCTTGGGATGGATAATATTTGTCCAGAATTCAAACAGGCATTTCTGTTAATCAATTCTTAGATATTTCCATGGAAGTTTGGCAGAAGATTGTACTGGTACAAGAGATAGTGTGGCTCAGTGGTTAGCACTGCTGCCTCTCGGTGCCAGGGACCCAGGTTCAATTCCAGCCTCAGGCAACTGTCTATGTGAAGGTTGCGCATTCTCCCTGTGTCTGCATGGGGTTCCTCCGGGTGATCCAGTTTCCTCCCATAGTCCAAAGGTGTGCAGGCTAGGTGGATTGGCCGTGCAAAATTGCTTGTAGCATCCAGGGATTTGCAGCTAGGTGGATTAGCTGCAGGGTTACAGGGAGAGAGAGGGGCACAGTGGGTCTGGATGGAATGTTCTTCGGTGGGTCAGTATTGACACCATGGGCTGAATGGCCTGTTTCCACACTGTAAGAGTTGTATGATGATCAAATAATTCATTAGAGCCAAGAGGTTATGAGAAACTGGTCTGTATGCACAGGATAGAAAGACAGATTTCTCTGTAGTGATGACATGTGTAACATTTACCACATATTTTGCTGTCCAGTCTCCCAGTCTTGCTGTTAATAACTCCATACTTCCCTAAATTTCTAATTAGAATATGCTACAGCAAGCATAGTGATAAATCAGGTGCAACTCAGCCACTGACCATTGTACTTTCCGTCAACCCATCATTACCGTCTGGCAGGTATACAAAAACTGCGCACACAAAAGTTTTATGCTTAATGCTCCTGCAAACACCATTAGTCCAATTTCATGTATTTTTGGCAGAGAGCATACGTGGGCAAAAAGCCCACTGGTTTATGCAGCAAAAAGCCATCTGTTAGAATAATATTAGAAAACATAGATCATCCAAACCTAAAACAAAACCCACAACTAACATTTTGATTTAGGTAAATTACAGCCAGTACCTTCAAATAAAATCAGTGTTCATCTCATCGTACGCACTCGGCATACAAAATAAAAGTCTTATCAGACCAAGACTTGCCTATTAACAAAACTTATATTTTGTTTCATTTTGAACAATTTGTGTAGCAAACTAATGATGGTCAGTTTCAACCTCACTCAATTCCCTACTGTGTGTAATTATCAAACAGACAGATTATTTTCACTGGCATTATCACTCAACTGTTAATCTAGAGAGCCAGGTAATGTTCTAGAGAACATGTTCCACCATGGCAGATGGTGGAATTTGAATTCAACAAAAAAAAATTGGTATTAAGAGTCTAATGATGACATTGAAATTGTTGTCACGGGTCAGGGAAAACCCATCTGGTTAAGTAATGTCCTTCAGGGAAAGAAACTGATGTCCTAACTTGGTCTGATCTACATGTGACTCCAGACTCACAGCAATATGGCAGACTCTTAACTGCCATCTCGGCAATGAATGCCAGCCTAGATAGCTAAAAGTTACATACCCAACTCACGAATGAATAAAAAAATTAGCAATCTCAAATAATTTGACCAGATTTTTCGATCCTCAAAGCTATTTTTCCAGTCTGATCCTTATCCTTTAAGAGACAACAAGGTGTAGAGCTGGATGAACACAGCAGGCCAAGCAGCATCAGAGGAGCAGGAAAGCTGATGTTTCGGGTCTAGACCCTTCTTCAGAAATCA